>NW_026571047.1:2884229-2899161 GCF_026225935.1 Boleophthalmus pectinirostris
GCATCCGGAACAGATGCCCGAGCCACCTCAACTGGCTCCTCTCGACGTGGAGGAGCAGCGGCTCTACTCCGAGCTCCTCCCGTGTGACTGAGCTCCTCACCCTATCTCTAAGGGAGACACCCAGCCACCCTGCGGCCCAGCCACCCTTCTGTGTTTACAGAAGCTGTCTAAACATGGACGCGAGCATTGAGCACCTGGAGATTTTAAAGTTCCTCTCGTACCGGAGCCAGAACATGAACAACTTACTTGTTTTAAGGAGGAGATTGAGAAGGAGAAGAACGAGGTTTTTGGCTGTAGCGGTTTGTTGGACAGCGGCAGCGACGTCCGTTGAAAGGAACGTGTGGATGTGGAGACGGAGCCAAGAGTGGTGAGTGGTGATGTGCTTCACTTCAGTGACTCAGAGTTCATTAACAATTTTCGCCTACTTCAGCACAGAATAGTGACGTTTGTGGCTTGTTGATAACGTGTAGGTCGAATGAATGCACTTTGGCCGTTCACACTGAAGTCGCATGTCAAAGGATCGGACATGTATCGGTTTCAGGAGCACATATCCAAGTGTCCTGGGTCGCATTTGAAAAAATCGGATCGGTGTGGTTCAGACTGTCATTAAAAGATCAGATACAGGTCACATAGAGGCCAAAAAATCAGATTTGGGTCACTTAAGGCTGCAGTCTGAACACAGCCTAAGTCTCAGGCTGCAGGTTGATTAAATTAAATATTAAAACATCTTTCAGTGCAGAGTGTTTTTGTTGTTTTCTTGTTTCCACATGAAGGCTTAAATCCTGAGAGACCAAACTGACTAAAAAACAGTAGTAGTGTTGTAGTGTCTTCCCTTAAATTGGTCCAGGCCTCTTATTCAGTTTTCCTGGTGTGCATGTAAATGGAACTGTTGTGAATGAGAATTAGCAATTAGGCGAGTGCCATCTGCGCCCTCCCCAAGCCCAGAGATCCTGACAGGCTGGGATCTACAGGACTGACAGCTGACAGGGCCGGCCCTGCTCCACTCTGCCTCTTTACTGGGTTATGTATGAGCTATTGGCCTCATTACGGAGCTGCCTCGATGCACTCTGCAAGCAGCGAACACGTTTAAGTTTCCGCTGGTCCCACGTGGTTCAAGTCAGGAATAGCAAGAACAGGTATCCCTGTGCCTTTGCTACAAATGAGACTTGTTATGTAAAATGACTCTTTTGACATTCAAAAATAGAACTTATACAATCATAAATACATTTTTGTGAGGTTGTCTCTATGCAAAATGATTGGTTTCAGCTTTGCAATAGAGGCTTTGCACCGTCACGTGACCCCTATAGCAACGGTACCTATGCCGCCATGACACCGGGCAACACTATGCCATTGACTTCAGCAGCATCGGAGAAACATGGGCAGGTTTTGTTGAGTATTTGGTTGTTCTAGACGCTCTGAACGGGATAAAACAATTAATTTATTCACTGTTCCTCTGGAAGTTACTCATCAGGAGCTCAAACAAGAGAATTATCGAAAAAAAGACGTATTTTATGACTAAAGAACATAAACCGCGAAGAGATTTCCTATGGTACCATCAAGACACACTCACGTCACTTTCATCAAGGTATTTGCTATTTAAATAGTTTCATAGTTTATTTAATGAGAGAAGCACATTTACTGAACTAAAATTTAAAAAGAAAACATTTGCAGTGTGAGTGGCAGTAGAAACTGTATCTTCCAACGCACATATTAACATGTCACTCATCGTAGGATTGTGTTCTTTATTGCCTTGTTTATCCACAACTATGTCTTGTAGAATTAATTGCTTTTTGCGAGCGGATCTCTCTAACGTTCGTGAGGATCTTTTCATGGCCGATTCTTCGAGGTTCGGCTCACAGACTCTTCGACTCGTTCTAAATGTGCTTATTTCATTAAATAAACTATGAAACTATTTAAATAGCAAATACCTTGATGAAACTTTGGGTGTCTTGATGGTACCATTGGAAATCTCTTCCGCGTCTTTTTGTCGATAATTCCCTTGTTTGAGCTCCTGATGAGTCATTTCCAGAGGAACTGTGAAGAAATGATTCGTTTTATCCCGTTCAGACCGTCTAGAACAACCAAACATACAACAAAACCTGCCCATGTTTCTCCGATGCTGCTGAAGTCAATGACATAGTGTGCCCGGTGTCATGGCGGCGTAGGTACCGTTGCTATAGGGGTCACGTGACGGTGCAAAGCCTCTATACTGTAACAAGAAAGTGCTTCAAAATATTTCTTCTAATACTTTATATACACACACTTTTCTTAAATCAAACTATATGGTGTCATGCTGCTACTTTCTTCTTTTTTTAAACCGTTAAGATACTCTGGACTGAGCGCAATCACTATAATTACTGCCAATCAGGGGTCAGGAACAAAGCAAATTTTGTGAAATTGCTGTTTGAACAATGAAACACCTTAGATATGTACTTTTTTGTCAGACAGTGTAGTGTTTAAAGCTCCCATCTGTAATCAGAGTTGTCAATCTGCCCCCGTTGTATTCTCACACTTCAGTATGTTACTTCTGCCTGATAGTGTGCCAGATTTGACCTGACAGAAGAAGACCAGAGAGCAGAGTCCGTACAAAGGTCTGGTGAGGGGCTAGAGGAGGAGAGTGGAACAAGTAAAAAAAAAAAAAAAAGTATCAATATTGCTATTTACACTAAACAAAATGTAAAATACCGTATTTTCCGGGCTATTAGGCGCTCTGGATTATAAGACTCACTGTCATTAAATGGTCTATTTTTGAATTTTTTTCACAATTAAACCGCACCGGACTTTAAAGGAAACACAACAGTGTGATGGGTGAGTGGTTTTGTTAGTTTGGTGCGTTCACGGTGACTCTGGGCTTTGTTCAGTTGTGGCGTGTAGGGAGGGTGTTGTCTGGGACCAACGGATTGTCGGCGTGTTTGCCGTGACTCAGTTCAGCTTTGTCTAGAAGTGGCACATTGCACTCGCTTTTTCGGTTCGTTCCTCCGTTCCGTTCCTCGTCGTCGTGGAGTGATGAGTGTGTCTGTGGGTGTTTTTCGCTGTGCGGTCGCTGTCTGCTCAGTGCATGTTTGTGTGTTCTGCGGGTGGTGCGGCTTTGTAGTTTACTAAAGTCATACTAAGACACCCGAATAACTTCATATATAAGGTGCTCTGGATTATAAGACGCGCAGTCGTTTTTTGATAGGGTTAGAGGCTTAAGAGCGTGTTTAATAGCTGAGAAAATACGTTAACCAATGACCAACCTCATAATTTTGCACTAAATGCCCAGAAAACTTCAACGTTTAGATTCTGTTACCACCCAGTATGTGCCTGGCAGTGTCCTCAGCGGAAACATGACATTATGTTTCGTCGTCGCCCTCTCAGCTGCATGTGCATGAGGTGCTGATATGATAGGCCTGTGCACGGGTGGTATCGATCGCAGTAATGCCCAGTTTGCTCAGCTCTGGTGAAAGGTACACACGTGAGAGGCATGTTGTTGGCTAATGGCTACCATTCAGGATGTCAGATGTTGAGAGAGGAACATCATCTGCACAGATCAATCATCTGCTGCTGTAATCTGTGTTTATATAACCCAACAGGAATCATTCATCAACACATTGTTTTCAGAGATCTGGTAGGGACTTGGCAAGGCAACATGATCTGGAGAGCACATTTTCACAAAGTCATTCAAAGTAGTTTAGATTAAAACTCACAATACAATCAGACATCAGATAATCATTATAAAATGTATTTGAGAGGGAAACAGATAAAGAGTACAGTCTGATTTTGATTAAATCTCAGAGCAGCATTGTAGTTTGAGCGGAAGCCAACGGTGAAGTGCCCAAATGAAATAAAAACAAACCCGGAGATGCAGAGGAACATCCTTCAGCCTGTTTTTGAAAATCAGAAATACAGATTATTTTGTTTTTGAAAAGTATGCAAAGGGTATTTTGTGTATTTATGGACAAGTAAGAAAATGGATTTGAAGATAGATTTCTTATGAAAACACCAAATAACACTCAACGCTAACTTCATGAGGCAGATAATTAATGGCAATAATAATCTACTCTATGTATTGTGGTAATCCATTTACTGCAGCAGCAAATGAATTGGGAAAAATAAATAAATAAATAAATAAAATCAAAAAATGGTGGTTGGAAATGGCAAAAATTTAATAAAAAGGCTGATCACTAAAAGCTCGTAAATAAATAAATAAATAAATAAATAAATAAATAAATAATAAATAAATAAATCTATCAACTTGTATCCTGCCAATTTTATCAAAATCAGCTTCAAACAGAACAAGAATCTGATTATCACTTCTTCCCCTCCTTCTCTAAATACTTAATGGATTGGTGGAGCGTATCATTAACATGCCAGCTTTATTTAACTGGCCATTGGCATTGAACATTTAAAGACATGTAGGATTGATTATGTGTTAGTTACGCTGACGAGCTCGTCAGATGGCAGCAGTCTGTAGCGCCGAGTGCAATTTAAGAACACTGCGATGTTCATGAGTGTGTGACAGATCTGAGTTAGCAATAGAGTGTTGTACAAAGGCCAATTTGTCAATTGTCCAAATGCTAACCAAGGTGTAGACTGTTTTAAATTGAGAACACCTCATCTGCTGTATGGAGGTTGCTAGAAATGAAAAAAAAAAAAAAAAGGCGCAAATTGGTCATTTAAAAAATATTTTAAAATAACAGATAAGGCATTTACTAATCTTTTCATGGAATTAGATTATGTGATAGGCCTATTCCAGGGTGCTGGAGAGGAGGATCTGACCAATAGTCCAACCTCGGTTTCAGGAGGAGCACTGGACCAGCTTTACACCCTCCATCGGGTGCTGGAGGGTTCATGGGAATTTGCCCAACCACTCCACATTTGCTTTGTGGATCTGGAGAAGGGATTCGCCCATGTCCCTCATGGTGTCCTGTGGGGGGTGTTGGGAAGGTGACTTTTAAAATGTATTCTCCTACAGATTACATACCCCAAAATGTAGTTTGTAACGGAATCCATTAAATTACTTAAAGTGAGTAATGTAATCTGAATACTTTGGATTACTTGATTTGCTGTAGAGAAGCAAAGACGAGGAAATCTTCACATAAGATGTTTTGTCTGATAAAAGAAAAAAAACAAACAAAAAAACAGACTTTACTTAACCAAATTAAAAATATTATTGATAGAAGAGGAGGAGACACGGTCCACGCAGCATGATTTAGTCCTGTTAAATCCTGGTTTAGACCTGGTTTTAGTCCTGGTTTAGTCCCAGTTTAGACCTGGTTTTAGACCCGGTTTAGACCTGGTTTTAGACCTGGCTTAGACCTGGTTTGGACCTGGTTCAGTGTCTGGCAATGAGTGGAATACCGTGGAAAAAAAAAGGGATATAGTCCGAAATGTGAAAACAGGAAAATACCACCATGTAATCCATTTATTTCAACAAAGTAACTGTAATCCAATTACCACTCACTGAAACAGTAACTGTAACCGAATACAGTTACTCATAATTTGTACTCTGATTACAAAACTCATTGTAACAGATTACATGTACCATTACATGGTGCATGGGGGGGGGACCCTTTGCTAAGACTGTCCAGTCCCTGAATGACCGGAGCAGGAGCTGTGCTTTTATTTATTTATTTATTTAGTTAGTTAGTTAATGAGACAGGGACAGTGCACAAATTTTACATTAACTTTAACATGAGAAATGCATTGTATCAGGTCGTAGCACCAGTGCTCATTTCTACCTGTTGTCCCTGGGCAGATTCATTGATTGATTGTATTTCATTGATCTTAGTTAGTGTTCATTGCTGGCAGTAATACAGACCTGTTCCCGGTGCATGTTGGACTCCGTCAGGGCTGCCTTTTGTCACCGACTCTGTTCATTTATGGACAGAATTTCTAGGTGTGGTCAGGGGCCAGATGAGGTCCGGTTTGGGGACCACAGAATCTCATCTCTGCTGTTTGCAGATGATGTTGTCCTAATGACTCCATCAAGCCAGGACCTGCAGTACGCATTGGGGCAGTTTGCAGTCGAGTGTGAAGGGATGGGATGAGAATCAGCACTTCCAAGTCCAAGGCCATGGTTCACAACCACAAAAAGTTGGCTTGCCCTCTCCAGGTGGGTGGAGGGTCCTTACCTCAAGTGGAGGAGTTCAAGTATCTCGGGGTCTTCTTCACGAGTGAGGGGAGAATAGAGTGTGAGATTGAAAGGCAGATCGGTGCAGCTGCTGCAGTGATGCGGACCTATCCTCACCTATGGCAACATGAGAGGGGCTCGGTATACAGCCGCTGCTCCTCCACGTTGAGAGGAGCAGCTGAGGTGGCTTGGGCATCTGTTCTGAATGCCCCTGGGCACCTCCCACAGGATGAGTTCCAGGTATGTCCCACCAGAAGGAGACTCAAGACACGCTGGAATGACTATGCCACTGGGCTGGACTGGGAATGCCTCAGTGTCCCCCTGGAAGAACAGGAGGAAGTAACCAGGGTGAAGGAAGTTGGGGAGTCCCTGCTTAGACTGCTTCCCCCACAACCCAGCCCCGGATAAGCAGAAGAAATGGATGGATGATTATGTGACAGTTCATTCAAAATATTTGAAAAAATAGCAATTTATGATAATGAACCTCATGCATGACACGTTTGATTTTGTACACAGACCTTCTTAAAAAGCTTTTTTAATTTAGTTTTTATTAATGTATTATTATTATTATTATTATTATTATTATTATTATTATTATTATTATTATTATTATTATTATACAAATTGTAATTCTAAGTCTGACCCCTTATCTATTAGACCACATGGTCACAGAAAATCTTCCATTGATTCGTGCTCTGGGGCTTAGCTGGTTGAAGCATCTTTCTAGTATACAGGAGGGCTTGGGTTCAAACCCCAGCATCCATCTGGAAACACTCAAAAAACAAGCATACTCTGGTAACCATAAAGTGATTTGAAGCCTTCTCCCTTGAATTGAGACACATTACTTAACTGGTCACAATTTCACAATTTCCCATTCAAACACCAGTGTACTCAGACACTGGTATTAAGTGTCTGGCCCAACACCACAGCAGCGATCTTCTGTTGTTGATGTTGAGAGCAAGATTTCAACCTCCAACCTTGAGATTAGTGGACAAACAATCTTAACCAATCAAGCTACTGCAACAACTGAATACACCGTACCAACACTAGATTTTTACCCGAGTGCATGTGGTTTGTTCGTGTCAACGTGGCGCTGTGGCTTAGCTGGTTAAAGTGCCTCTCTCTTAAACAGGAGATCCTAGGTTGAAATCACAGCAGTGCCTTTCCACAATTGAGTCTCCTACATAAACATTTCAAAACCAAGAATACACTGAAAGACCATGAAGGAGCTTGAGCACTCAATCTCATGGTCCGCAGTTGGACGCTTTACACGTTAGGCCACACGGTCATGGACATCATTTATCTCCTAGCTTGTGAAGGATCATGTCTGAATTATTCACAATACGCTAAGTGCCGAAATTTTACCTTTCTTTCATGTAAGCGCTGTGGCTTAGCTGGTCAAAAGCGCCTGTCTAGTAAACAGGAGATCATGGGTTCAAATCCCAGCAGTGCCTTTCCACATTCTGTTGCTGTCTGTGAACATTCTAGAATTGAGGTTGCATTAAGCACCATCAAAGGATTCAAATGCTCAGTCTTCTGATCCCAAGTTTGCCAGCATATCAATGCCTAATCATGAAATAATTCAAATCCTCACTCTTGTGAACTGAAGTTCATAAAAGCTGGTCAATGACTTAACAGGACATCCTGGGTTCAAGTCAGTGCCTTTCTGCAAGTGGGTCTCTTATGTAAACATTTCAAAACCAAGAATACACTGAGAAAAACAGCTTGAGCACTCAATCTCATGGTCTTCAGTCACACGCCTTATACGTTAGACCACACAGTCATGGGTGTCTTTTATTTCCTAACTTGTGAAGTAACAGGATAATTTGTCAGAATGTTGTTCACAATACGCCAAGTGCCCAAATTTTACCTTTCTTTCATGGTTGATTTCGAAAATGTAGGCGCTGTGGCTTAGCTGGTCAAAGCACCTGTCTTGTAAACAGGAGATCCTGGGTTCAAATCCCAGCAGTGCCTTTCGACCTTCTATTATCATCTGTGAACATTCTAAAATTGAGATTGTACTGAGAGTCAAGGGAGTTAAATCTTCTGATCTCAAGTCAGACCGCATATTGATGCCTAATCACAAGATGATTCCAATCGTCCCTCCTGTCAACTGAAGTCCATATAAGCTGATCATTGTGCTTCTTGCCTCCACAGGACATCCTGGGTTCAAATCCCAGCAGTGCCTTTTCACATTCTGTTCTGTAAATATTCAAAAGCCAAGCATTATCAAGTAACCACGAAGGGACTTGAACCCTCAATCTTCTGATCCAAAGTCAGACGCCTTATCCATTAGGCCACGTGGTCATGTATGGAGTTTGTTTTCTAGATTGTGAAGGAGCAGGATAACTTATCTGACTGTTTTTTTAGATATGCCAAGTGCCCAGATTTTAGCTTCCTTTCATGGTCACATCTGAAAGTGTAGGCGCTGTGGCTTAGCTGGTCAAAGTGCCTATCTCATAAACAGGAGATCCTAGATTCAAATCCCAGCAGTGCCTTTCCACATTTGGGTCTCTTACATAAACATTTCAAAACCAAGAATACACTGAAAAACCACAAAGCAGCTTGAGCACTCAGTCCCATGGTCCGCACTCAAGTGCCTTATAGGTTAGGCCACACAGTCATGGCTTAGTTCCTAACTTGTGAAGGAGCAGGATTGTTTGTCTGAATGTCATTCACAAAAGGCCAAGTGCTGAAATTTTACCTTTCTTCCATGGTTAGTTTAGAAAATGTAGGCGCTGTGGCTTAGCTGGTCAAAGTGCCTGTCTCGTAAACAGGAGATCCTGGGGTCAAATCCCAACAGTGCCTTTCCACATTCTGATATCTTCTGTAAATATTCTAAAAGCAAGCATGCACTGATAGCCACAAAAGGATTTGAACCCTTACTTTCCTTACCTGAAATCCATGTTAGGTGGTCAGAACACCTGTCTACTTAAAAGGACATCCTGAGTTCAAATCCCAGCAGTGCCTTTTCACATTCTCTTTCTCTGTGGGTAACATCAAAACAATCAAACATAATCTGATTACCACAAAAGTGGGTCAAAGCCTGATTCTTTTCACCTCAAGTCATATTCCATATGTATTAGGCCACGTGGTCATCGAAGTGCTATAATGGTGTAATTTTAAATGTGCTGCATGATTTGAAAAACTGGACCGCGTTAACGTCGTAACCAATAACGGGTTTTCATCTGCGTGCATGTGCGTAAAATACAAATGCAAGGTGCTGTGGCTTAGCTGGTCAAAGCGCCTGTCTTGTAAACAGGAGATCCTGGGTTCGAATCCCAGCAGTGCCTTCCCACATTAGGGTCTCTTACGTAAACATTTCAAAACCAAGAATACACTGACAAAGCAGCTTGAGCACTCAACTCACGGTCCACAGTAATATAACCTTATACGTTAGACCACACAGTCATGGGTGTCTTTTATTTCCTAACTTGTGAGGGAGCAGGATCATTTGTCTGAATGTCATTCACAATACGCCAAGTGCCGAAATTTTACCTTTCTTTCATGGTTTGTTTAGAAAATGTAGGCGCTGTGGCTTAGCTGGTTAAAGCACCTGTCTAGTAAACAGGAGATCCTGGGTTCAAGTCCCAGCAGTGCCTTTCTAACTCCTGTTGTTGTTTGTGAACATTCTAGAATTGAGGTTGCATTAAGCAAGGGATTCAAGGGATTCAAACGATTAGTCTTCCGATCCCAAGTCTGACAGCGTATCGATACCTAATCTTGAAATGATTCAAATCCTCACTCTCGTGAACTGAAGTTCATAAAAGTTGGTCAATGCGCTTTTTGACTTAACAGGACATCCTGGGTTCAAATCCCACATTCTGTTCTGTAAATATTCAAAAGCCAAGCATGATCAACCAACCACGAAGGGATTTGAACCCTCAATCTTCTGATCCGAAGTCAGACGCCTTATCCATTAGGCCACGTGGTCATGTATGGAGTTTGTTTTCTAGATTGTGAAGGAGCAGGATAACTTATCTGACTGTTTTTTTAGATATGCCAAGTGCCCAGATTTTAGCTTCCTTTCATGGTCACATCTGAAAGTGTAGGCGCTGTGGCTTAGCTGGTCAAAGTGCCTGTCTCATAAACAGGAGATCCTAGATTCAAATCCCAGCAGTGCCTTTCCACATTTGGGTCTCTTACGTAAACGTTTCAGAACCAAGAATACACTGAAAAACCACAAAGCAGCTTGAGCACTCAGTCCCATGGTCCGCACTCAAGTGCCTTATAGGTTAGGCCACACAGTCATGGCTGTGTTTTATTTCTTAACTTGTGAAGGAGCAGGATCATTTGTCTTAATGTCATTCACAAAACGCCAAGTGCCGAAATTTTACCTTTCTTTCATGGTTTGTTTAGAAAATGTAGGCGCTGTGGCTTAGCTGGTTAAAGCACCTGTCTAGTAAACAGGAGATCCTGGGTTCAAGTCCCAGCAGTGCCTTTCCACCTCCTGTTGTTGTTTGTAAACATTCTGGAATTGAGGTTGCATTAAGTACCATCAAGGGATTCAAACGCTTAGTCTTCTGATCCCAAGTCTGACAGCATGACGATGTCTTATCATAAAATGATTCAAATCTTCAACCACGAAGGGACTTGAACCCTCAGTCAGACGCCTTATCCATTAGGCCACGTGGTCATGTATGGAGTTTGTTTTCTAGATTGTGAAGGAGCAGGATAACTTATCTGACTTTTCTTTAGAAATGCCAAGTGCCCAGATTTTAGCTTCCTTTCATGGTCACATCTGAATGTGTAGGCGCTGTGGCTTAGCTGGTCAAAGTGCCTGTCTTGTAAACAGGAGATCCTGGGTTCAAATCCCAGCAGTGCCTTTCCACATTTGGGTCTCTTACGTAAACATTTCAAAACCAAGAATACACTGACAAAGCAGCTTGAGCACTCAACTCACGGTCCGCAGTAATATAACCTTATACGTTAGACCACACAGTCATGGGTGTCTTTTATTTCCTAACTTGTGAGGGAGCAGGATCATTTGTCTGAATGTCATTCACAATACGCCAAGTGCCGAAATTTTACCTTTCTTTCATGGTTCGTTTAGAAAATGTAGGCGCTGTGGCTTAGCTGGTTAAAGCACCTGTCTAGTAAACAGGAGATCCTGGGTTCAAGTCCCAGCAGTGCCTTTCCAACTCCTGTTGTTGTTGTTTGTGAACATTCTAGAATTGAGGTTGCATTAAGCACCATCAAGGGATTCAAACGCGTAGTCTTCTGATCCCAAGTCTGACAGCGTATTGATGCCTAATCTTGAAATGATTCAAATCCTCACTCTTGTGAACTGAAGTTCATAAAAGTTGGTCAATGCACTTTTTGACTTAACAGGACATCCTGGGTTCAAGTCAGTGCCTTTCCGCAAGTGGGTCTCTTACGTAAACATTTCAAAACCAAGAATACACTGAGAAAAACAGCTTGAGCACTCAATCTCATGGTCTTCAGTCACACGCCTTATACGTTAGACCACACAGTCATGGGTGTCTTTTATTTCCTAACTTGTGAAGTAACGGGATCATTTGTCAGAATGTTGTTCACAATACGCCAAGTGCCCAAATTTTACCTTTCTTTCATGGTTGGTTTAGAAAACGTAGGCGCTGTGGCTTAGCTGGTCAAAGCACCTGTCTTGTAAACAGGAGATCCTGGGTTCAAATCCCAGCAGTGCCTTTTGACCTTCTATTATCATCTGTGAACATTCTAAAATTGAGATTGTACTGAGAGCCATCAAGGGAGTTAAATCTTCTGATCTCAAGTCAGACCGCATATTGATGCCTAATCATGAGATGATTCCAATCGTCCCTCCTGTCAACTGAAGTCCATATAAGCTGATCATTGTGCTTCTTGCCTCCACAGGATATCCTGGGTTCAAATCCCACATTCTGTTCTGTAAATATTCAAAAGCCAAGCATGATCAACCAACCACGAAGGGATTTGAACCCTCAATCTTCTGATCCGAAGTCAGACGCCTTATCCATTAGGCCACATGGTCATGTATGGAGTTTGTTTTCTAGATTGTGAAGGAGCAGGATAACTTATCTGACTGTTTTTTTAGATATGCCAAGTGCCCAGATTTTAGCTTCCTTTCATGGTCACATCTGAATGTGTAGGCGCTGTGGCTTAGCTGGTCAAAGTGCCTGTCTCGTAAACAGGAGATCCTGGGTTCGAATCCCAGCAGTGCCTTCTCACATTTAGAGTCTCTTACGTAAACATTTCAAAACCAAGAATACACTGACAAAGCAGCTTGAGCACTCAACTTACGATGGTCCGCAGTAATATAACCTTATACATTAGACCACACAGTCATGGGTGTCTTTTATTTCCTAACTTGTGAAGGAGCAGGATCATTTGTCTGAATGTCATTCACAAAACGCCAAGTGCCGAAATTTTACCTTTCTTTCATGGTTCGTTTAGAAAATGTAGGCGCTGTGGCTTAGCTGGTTAAAGCACCTGTCTAGTAAACAGGAGATCCTGGGTTCAAGTCCCAGCAGTGCCTTTCCAACTCCTGTTGTTGTTTGTGAACATTCTAGAATTGAGGTTGCATTAAGCACCATCAAGGGATTCAAACACTTAGTCTTCTGATCCCAAGTCTGACAGCGTATCGATGCCTAATCTTGAAATGATTCAAATCCTCATTCTTGTGAACTGAAGTTCATGAAAGTTGGTCAATGCGCTTTTTGACTTAACAGGACATCCTGGGTTCAAGTCAGTGCCTTTCCGCAAGTGGGTCTCTTACGTAAACATTTCAAAACCAAGAATACACTGAGAAAAACAGCTTGAGCACTCAATCTCATGGTCTTCAGTCACACGCCTTATACGTTAGACCACACAGTCATGGGTGTCTTTTATTTCCTAACTTGTGAAGTAACGGGATCATTTGTCAGAATGTTGTTCACAATACGCCAAGTGCCCAAATTTTACCTTTCTTTCATGGTTGGTTTAGAAAACGTAGGCGCTGTGGCTTAGCTGGTCAAAGCACCTGTCTTGTAAACAGGAGATCCTGGGTTCAAATCCCAGCGGTGCCTTTTGACCTTCTATTATCATCTGTGAACATTCTAAAATTGAGATTGTACTGAGAGCCATCAAGGGAGTTAAATCTTCTGATCTCAAGTCAGACCGCATATTGATGCCTAATCATGAGATGATTCCAATCGTCCCTCCTGTCAACTGAAGTCCATATAAGCTGATCATTGTGCTTCTTGCCTCCACAGGACATCCTGGGTTCAAATCCCACATTCTGTTCTGTAAATATTCAAAAGCCAAGCATGATCAACCAACCACGAAGGGATTTGAACCCTCAATCTTCTGATCCGAAGTCAGACGCCTTATCCATTAGGCCACGTGGTCATGTATGGAGTTTGTTTTCTAGATTGTGAAGGAGCAGGATAACTTATCTAACTGTTTTTTTAGATATGCCAAGTGCCCAGATTTTAGCTTCCTTTCATGGTCACATCTGAAAGTGTAGGCGCTGTGGCTTAGCTGGTCAAAGTGCCTATCTCATAAACAGGAGATCCTAGATTCAAATCCCAGCAGTGCCTTTCCACATTTGGGTCTCTTACATAAACATTTCAAAACCAAGAATACACTGAAAAACCACAAAGCAGCTTGAGCACTCAATCCCATGGTCCGCACTCAAGTGCCTTATAGGTTAGGCCACACAGTCATGGCTTAGTTCCTAACTTGTGAAGGAGCAGGATTGTTTGTCTGAATGTCATTCACAAAAGGCCAAGTGCTGAAATTTTAACCTTTTCTTCATGGTTAGTTTAGAAAATGTAGGCGCTGTGGCTTAGCTGGTCAAAGTGCCTGTCTCGTAAACAGGAGATCCTGGGGTCAAATCCCAACAGTGCCTTTCCACATTCTGATATCTTCTGTAAATATTCTAAAAGCAAGCATGCACTGATAGCCACAAAAGGATTTGAACCCTTACTTTCCTTACCTGAAATCCATGTTAGGTGGTCAGAACACCTGTCTACTTAAAAGGACATCCTGAGTTCAAATCCCAGCAGTGCCTTTTCACATTCTCTTTCTCTGTGGTAACATCAAAACAATCAAACATAATCTGATTACCACAAAAGTGGGTCAAAGCCTGACTCTTTTCACCTCAAGTCATATTCCATATGTATTAGGCCACGTGGTCATCGAAGTGCTATAATGGTGTAATTTTAAATGTGCTGCATGATTTGAAAAACTGGACCGCGTTAACGTCGTAACCAATAACGGTTTTCATCTGCGTGCATGTGCGTTAAATACAAATGCAAGGTGCTGTGGCTTAGCTGGTCAAAGCGCCTGTCCTGTAAACAAGAGATCCTGGGTTCAAATCCCAGCAGTGCCTTCCCACATTAGGGTCTCTTACGTAAACATTTCAAAACCAAGAATACACTGACAAAGCAGCTTGAGCACTCAACTCACGGTCCACAGTAATATAACCTTATACGTTAGACCACACAGTCATGGGTGTCTTTTATTTCCTAACTTGTGAGGGAGCAGGATCATTTGTCTGAATGTCATTCACAATACGCCAAGTGCCGAAATTTTACCTTTCTTTCATGGTTTGTTTAGAAAATGTAGGCGCTGTGGCTTAGCTGGTTAAAGCACCTGTCTAGTAAACAGGAGATCCTGGGTTCAAGTCCCAGCAGTGCCTTTCTAACTTCTGTTGTTGTTTGTAAACATTCTAGAATTGAGGTTGCATTAAGCACCATCAAGGGATTCAAACGATTAGTCTTCCGATCCCAAGTCTGACAGCGTATCGATGCCTAATCTTGAAATGATTCAAATCCTCACTCTCGTGAACTGAAGTTCATAAAAGTTGGTCAATGCGCTTTT
>NW_026571047.1:2900664-2942229 GCF_026225935.1 Boleophthalmus pectinirostris
GTCTGAATTCATTCACAATACGCTAAGTGCCGAAATTTTACCTTTCTTTCATGGTTGTTTAAGTAGGCGCTGTGGCTTAGCTGGTTAAAAGCGCCTGTCTAGTAAACAGGAGATCATGGGTTCAAGTCCCAGCAGTGCCTTTCCAACTTCTGTTGTTGTCTGTGAACATTCTAGAATTGAGGTTGCATTAAGCACCATCAAAGGATTCAAATTAGTCTTCTGATCCCAAGTCTGCCAGCATATCAATGCCTAATCTTGAAATGATTCAAATCCTCACTCTTGTGAACTGAAGTTCATAAAAGTTGGTAAATGCGCTTTTTGACTTAACAGGACATCCTGGGTTCAAGTCAGTGCCTTTCCGCAAGTGGGTCTCTTACGTAAACATTTCAAAACCAAGAATACACTGAAAAACAGCTTGAGCACTCAATCTCATGGTCTTCAGTCACACGCCTTATACGTTAGACCACACAGTCATGGGTGTCTTTTATTTCCTAACTTGTGAAGTAACGGGATCATTTGTCAGAATGTTGTTCACAATACGCCAAGTGCCCAAATTTTACCTTTCTTTCATGGTTGGTTTAGAAAATGTAGGCGCTGTGGCTTAGCTGGTCAAAGCACCTGTCTTGTAAACAGGAGATCCTGGGTTCAAATCCCAGCAGTGCCTTTCGACCTTCTATTATCATCTGTGAACATTCTAAAATTGAGATTGTACTGAGAGCCATCAAGGGAGTTAAATCTTCTGATCTCAAGTCAGACCGCATATTGATGCCTAATCATGAGATGATTCCAATCGTCCCTCCTGTCAACTGAAGTCCATATAAGCTGATCATTGTGCTTCTTGCCTCCACAGGACATCCTGGGTTCAAATCCCACATTCTGTTCTGTAAATATTCAAAAGCCAAGCATGATCAACCAACCACGAAGGGATTTGAACCCTCAATCTTCTGATCCGAAGTCAGACGCCTTATCCATTAGGCCACGTGGTCATGTATGGAGTTTGTTTTCTAGATTGTGAAGGAGCAGGATAACTTATCTGACTGTTTTTTTTAGATATGCCAAGTGCCCAGATTTTAGCTTCCTTTCATGGTCACATCTGAAAGTGTAGGCGCTGTGGCTTAGCTGGTCAAAGTGCCTATCTCATAAACAGGAGATCCTAGATTCAAATCCCAGCAGTGCCTTTCCACATTTGGGTCTCTTACATAAACATTTCAAAACCAAGAATACACTGAAAAACCACAAAGCAGCTTGAGCACTCAGTCCCATGGTCCGCACTCAAGTGCCTTATAGGTTAGCCACACAGTCATGGCTGGTTTTATTTCTTAACTTGTGTGAAGGAGCAGGATCATTTGTCTTAATGTCATTCACAAAACGCCAAGTGCCGAAATTTTACCTTTCTTCATGGTTTGTTTAGAAAATGTAAGGCGCTGTGGCTTAGCTGGTTAAAAGCCTGTCTAGTAAACAGGAGATCTGGGTTCAAGTCCCAGCAGTGCCTTTCCACCTCCTGTTGTTGTTTGTAAAACATTCTGGAATTGAGGTTGCATTAAGCACCATCAAAGGGATTCAAACGCTTTAGTCTTCCGATCCCAAGTCTGACAGCATGACGGTGTCTTATCATAAAATGATTCAAATCTTCACCACGAAGGGACTTGAACCCTCAGTCAGACGTTATCCATTAGGCCACGTGGTCATGTGGAGTTTGTTTTCTAGATTGTGAAGGAGCATAACTTATCTGACTTTCTTTAGAAATGCCAAGTGCCCAGATTTTAGCTTCCTTTCATGGTCACATCTGAATGTGTAGGCGCTGTGGCTTAGCTGGTCAAAGTGCCTGTCTTGTAAACAGGAGATCCTGGGTTCGAATCCCAGCAGTGCCTTCCACATTAGGGTCTCTTACGTAAACATTTCAAAACCAAGAATACACTGACAAAGCAGCTTGAGCACTCAATCTCACGGTCCGCAGTAATATAACCTTATACGTTAGACCACACAGTCATGGGTGTTTTTATTTCCTAACTTGTGAGGGAGCAGGATCATTTGTCTGAATGTCATTCACAATACGCCAAGTGCCGAAATTTTACCTTTCTTTCATGGTTTGTTTTAGAAAATGTAGGCGCTGTGGCTTAGCTGGTTAAAAGCACCTGTCTAGTAAACAGGAGATCCTGGGTTCAAGTCCCAGCAGTGCCTTTCCACCTCCTGTTGTTGTTTGTGAACATTCTAGAATTGAGGTTGCATTAAGCACCATCAAGGGATTCAAACGCTTAGTCTTCTGATCCCAAGTCTGACAGCGTATCGATGCCTAATCTTGAAATGATTCAAATCCTCACTCTTGTGAACTGAAGTTCATGAAAGTTGGTCAATGCGCTTTTTGACTTAACAGGACATCCTGGGTTCAAGTCAGTGCCTTTCCGCAAGTGGGTCTCTTACGTAAACATTTCAAAACCAAGAATACACTGAGAAAAACAGCTTGAGCACTCAATCTCATGGTCTTCAGTCACACGCCTTATACGTTAGACCACACAGTCATGGGTGTCTTTTATTTCCTAACTTGTGAAGTAACGGGATCATTTGTCAGAATGTTGTTCACAATACGCCAAGTGCCCAAATTTTACCTTTCTTTCATGGTTGGTTTAGAAAACGTAGGTGCTGTGGCTTAGCTGGTCAAAGCACC
The DNA here is from genome assembly GCF_026225935.1 of Boleophthalmus pectinirostris. Classification (NCBI taxonomy): domain Eukaryota; kingdom Metazoa; phylum Chordata; class Actinopteri; order Gobiiformes; family Gobiidae; genus Boleophthalmus; species Boleophthalmus pectinirostris. The sequence continues at coordinate 2,903,330 of NW_026571047.1, forward strand.
TGTCTTGTAAACAGGAGATCCTGGGTTCAAATCCCAGCAGTGCCTTTTGACCTTCTATTATCATCTGTGAACATTCTAAAATTGAGATTGTACTGAGAGCCATCAAGGGAGTTAAATCTTCTGATCTCAAGTCAGACCGCATATTGATGCCTAATCATGAGATGATTCCAATCGTCCCTCCTGTCAACTGAAGTCCATTTAAGCTCATCATTGTGCTTCTTGCCTCCACAGGACATCCTGGGTTACAATCCCACATTCTGTTCTGTAAATATTCAAAAGCCAAGCATGATCAACCAACCACGAAGGGATTTGAACCCTCAATCTTCTGATCCGAAGTCAGACGCCTTATCCATTAGGCCACGTGGTCATGTATGGAGTTTGTTTTCTAGATTGTGAAGGAGCAGGATAACTTATCTGACTGTTTTTTAGATATGCCAAGTGCCCAGATTTTAGCTTCCTTTCATGGTCACATCTGAATGTGTAGGCGCTGTGGCTTAGCTGGTCAAAGTGCCTGTCTCGTAAACAGGAGATCCTGGGTTCGAATCCCAGCAGTGCCTTCCACATTAGAGTCTCTTACGTAAACATTTCAAAAACCAAGAATACACTGACAAAGCAGCTTGAGCACTCAACTCACGGTCCGCAGTAATATAACCTTATACGTTAGACCACACAGTCATGGGTGTCTTTTATTTCCTAACTTGTGAAGGAGCAGGATCATTTGTCTGAATGTCATTCACAATACGCCAAGTGCCGAAATTTTACCTTTCTTTCATGGTTTGTTTAGAAAATGTAGGCGCTGTGGCTTAGCTGGTTAAAGCACCTGTCTAGTAAACAGGAGATCCTGGGTTCAAGTCCCAGCAGTGCCTTTCCAACTCCTGTTGTTGTTTGTGAACATTCTAGAATTGAGGTTGCATTAAGCACCATCAAGGGATTCAAACGACTTAGTCTTCCTGATCCCAAGTCTGACAGCGTATCGATGCCTAATCTTGAAATGATTCAAATCCTCATTCTTGTGAACTGAAGTTCATGAAAGTTGGTCAATGCGCTTTTTGACTTAACAGGACATCCTGGGTTCAAGTCAGTGCCTTTCCGCAAGTGGGTCTCTTACGTAAACATTTCAAAACCAAGAATACACTGAGAAAAACAGCTTGAGCACTCAATCTCATGGTCTTCAGTCACACGCCTTATACGTTAGACCACACAGTCATGGGTGTCTTTTATTTCCTAACTTGTGAAGTAACGGGATCATTTGTCAGAATGTTGTTCACAATACGCCAAGTGCCCAAATTTTACCTTTCTTTCATGGTTGGTTTAGAAAACGTAGGTGCTGTGGCTTAGCTGGTCAAAGCACCTGTCTTGTAAACAGGAGATCCTGGGTTCAAATCCCAGCAGTGCCTTTTGACCTTCTATTATCATCTGTGAACATTCTAAAAATTGAGATTGTACTGAGAGCCATCAAGGGAGTTAAATCTTCTTGATCTCAAGTCAGACCGCATATTGATGCCTAATCATGAGATGATTCCAATCGTCCCTCCTGTCAACTGAAGTCCATATAAGCTGATCATTGTGCTTCTTGCCTCCACAGGACATCCTGGGTTCAAATCCCACATTCTGTTCTGTAAATATTCAAAAGCCAAGCATGATCAACCAACCACGAAGGGATTTGAACCCTCAATCTTCTGATCCGAAGTCAGACGCCTTATCCATTAGGCCACGTGGTCATGTATGGAGTTTGTTTTCTAGATTGTGAAGGAGCAGGATAACTTATCTGACTGTTTTTTTAGATATGCCAAGTGCCCAGATTTTAGCTTCCTTTCATGGTCACATCTGAAAGTGTAGGCGCTGTGGCTTAGCTGGTCAAAGTGCCTATCTCATAAACAGGAGATCCTAGATTCAAATCCCAGCAGTGCCTTTCCACATTTGGGTCTCTTACGTAAACATTTCAAAACCAAGAATACACTGAAAAACCACAAAGCAGCTTGAGCACTCAGTCCCATGGTCCGCACTCAAGTGCCTTATAGGTTAGGCCACACAGTCATGGCTGTGTTTTATTTCTTAACTTGTGAAGGAGCAGGATCATTTGTCTTAATGTCATTCACAAAACGCCAAGTGCCGAAATTTTACCTTTCTTTCATGGTTTGTTTAGAAAATGTAGGCGCTGTGGCTTAGCTGGTTAAAGCACCTGTCTAGTAAACAGGAGATCCTGGGTTCAAGTCCCAGCAGTGCCTTTCCACCTCCTGTTGTTGTTTGTAAACATTCTGGAATTGAGGTTGCATTAAGTACCATCAAGGGATTCAAACGCTTAGTCTTCCGATCCCAAGTCTGACAGCATGACGATGTCTTATCATAAAATGATTCAAATCTTCAACCACGAAGGGACTTGAACCCTCAGTCAGACGCCTTATCCATTAGGCCACGTGGTCATGTATGGAGTTTGTTTTCTAGATTGTGAAGGAGCAGGATAACTTATCTGACTTTTCTTTAGAAATGCCAAGTGCCCAGATTTTAGCTTCCTTTCATGGTCACATCTGAATGTGTAGGCGCTGTGGCTTAGCTGGTCAAAGTGCCTGTCTCGTAAACAGGAGATCCTGGGTTCGAATCCCAGCAGTGCCTTCCCACATTAGGGTCTCTTACGTAAACATTTCAAAACCAAGAATACACTGACAAAGCAGCTTGAGCACTCAACTCACGGTCCGCAGTAATATAACCTTATACATTAGACCACACAGTCATGGGTGTCTTTTATTTCCTAACTTGTGAGGGAGCAGGATCATTTGTCTGAATGTCATTCACAATACGCCAAGTGCCGAAATTTTACCTTTCTTTCATGGTTCGTTTAGAAAATGTAGGCGCTGTGGCTTAGCTGGTTAAAGCACCTGTCTAGTAAACAGGAGATCCTGGGTTCAAGTCCCAGCAGTGCCTTTCCAACTCCTGTTGTTGTTTGTGAACATTCTAGAATTGAGGTTGCATTAAGCACCATCAAGGGATTCAAAACGATTAGTCTTCTGATCCCAAGTCTGACAGCGTATTGATGCCTAATCTTGAAATGATTTCAAATCCTCACTCTTGTGAACTGAAGTTCATAAAAGTTGGTCAATGCACTTTTTGACTTAACAGGACATCCTGGGTTCAAGTCAGTGCCTTTCCGCAAGTGGGTCTCTTACGTAAACATTTCAAAACCAAGAATACACTGAGAAAAACAGCTTGAGCACTCAATCTCATGGTCTTCAGTCACACGCCTTATACGTTAGACCACACAGTCATGGGTGTCTTTTATTTCCTAACTTGTGAAGTAACGGGATCATTTGTCAGAATGTTGTTCACAATACGCCAAGTGCCCCAAATTTTACCTTTCTTTCATGGTTGGTTTAGAAAACGTAGGCGCTGTGGCTTAGCTGGTCAAAGCACCTGTCTTGTAAACAGGAGATCCTGGGTTCAAATCCCAGCAGTGCCTTTTGACCTTCTATTATCATCTGTGAACATTCTAAAATTGAGATTGTACTGAGAGCCATCAAGGGAGTTAAATCTTCTGATCTCAAGTCAGACCGCATATTGATGCCTAATCATGAGATGATTCCAATCGTCCCTCCTGTCAACTGAAGTCCATATAAGCTGATCATTGTGCTTCTTGCCTCCACAGGATATCCTGGGTTCAAATCCCACATTCTGTTCTGTAAATATTCAAAAGCCAAGCATGATCAACCAACCACGAAGGGATTTGAACCCTCAATCTTCTGATCCGAAGTCAGACGCCTTATCCATTAGGCCACATGGTCATGTATGGAGTTTGTTTTCTAGATTGTGAAGGAGCAGGATAACTTATCTGACTGTTTTTTTAGATATGCCAAGTGCCCAGATTTTAGCTTCCTTTCATGGTCACATCTGAATGTGTAGGCGCTGTGGCTTAGCTGGTCAAAGTGCCTGTCTCGTAAACAGGAGATCCTGGGTTCGAATCCCAGCAGTGCCTTCTCACATTAGAGTCTCTTACGTAAACATTTCAAAACCAAGAATACACTGACAAAGCAGCTTGAGCACTCAACTCACGGTCCGCAGTAATATAACCTTATACGTTAGACCACACAGTCATGGGTGTCTTTTATTTCCTAACTTGTGAGGGAGCAGGATCATTTGTCTGAATGTCATTCACAATACGCCAAGTGCCGAAATTTTTACCTTTCTTTCATGGTTCGTTTAGAAAATGTAGGCGCTGTGGCTTAGCTGGTTAAAGCACCTGTCTAGTAAAACAGGAGATCCTGGGTTCAAGTCCCAGCAGTGCCTTTCCAACTCCTGTTGTTGTTTGTGAACATTCTAGAATTGAGGTTGCATTAAGCACCATCAAGGGATTCAAACACTTAGTCTTCTGATCCCAAGTCTGACAGCGTATCGATGCCTAATCTTGAAATGATTCAAATCCTCATTCTTGTGAACTGAAGTTCATGAAAGTTTGGTCAATGCGCTTTTTGACTTAACAGGACATCCTGGGTTCAAGTCAGTGCCTTTCCGCAAGTGGGTCTCTTACGTAAACATTTCAAAACCAAGAATGACACTGAAAAAACAGCTTGAGCACTCAATCTCATGGTCTTCAGTCACACGCCTTATACGTTAGACCACACAGTCATGGGTGTCTTTTATTTCCTAACTTGTGAAGTAACGGGATCATTTGTCAGAATGTTGTTCACAATACGCCAAGTGCCCAAATTTTACCTTTCTTTCATGGTTGGTTTAGAAAACATAGGCGCTGTGGCTTAGCTGGTCAAAGCACCTGTCTTGTAAACAGGAGATCCTGGGTTCAAATCCCAGCAGTGCCTTTTGACCTTCTATTATCATCTGTGAACATTCTAAAATTGAGATTGTACTGAGAGCCATCAAGGGAGTTAAATCTTCTGATCTCAAGTCAGACCGCATATTGATGCCTAATCATGAGATGATTCCAATCGTCCCTCCTGTCAACTGAAGTCCATATAAGCTGATCATTGTGCTTCTTGCCTCCACAGGACATCCTGGGTTCAAATCCCACATTCTGTTCTGTAAATATTCAAAAGCCAAGCATGATCAACCAACCACGAAGGGATTTGAACCCTCAATCTTCTGATCCGAAGTCAGACGCCTTATCCATTAGGCCACGTGGTCATGTATGGAGTTTGTTTTCTAGATTGTGAAGGAGCAGGATAACTTATCTGACTGTTTTTTTAGATATGCCAAGTGCCCAGATTTTAGCTTCCTTTCATGGTCACATCTGAAAGTGTAGGCGCTGTGGCTTAGCTGGTCAAAGTGCCTGTCTCATAAACAGGAGATCCTAGATTCAAATCCCAGCAGTGCCTTTCCACATTTGGGTCTCTTACATAAACATTTCAAAACCAAGAATACACTGAAAAACCACAAAGCAGCTTGAGCACTCAGTCCCATGGTCCGCACTGAAGTGACTTATAGGTTAGGCCACACAGTCATGGCTGTGTTTTATTTCTTAACTTGTGAAGGAGCAGGATCATTTGTCTTAATGTCATTCACAAAACGCCAAGTGCCGAAATTTTACCTTTCTTTCATGGTTTGTTTAGAAAATGTAGGCGCTGTGGCTTAGCTGGTTAAAGCACCTGTCTAGTAAACAGGAGATCCTGGGTTCAAGTCCCAGCAGTGCCTTTCCACCTCCTGTTGTTGTTTGTAAACATTCTGGAATTGAGGTTGCATTAAGCACCATCAAGGGATTCAAACGCTTAGTCTTCTGATCCCAAGTCTGACAGCATGACATGTCTAATCATAAAATGATTCAAATCTTCAACCACGAAGGGACTTGAACCCTCAGTCAGACGCCTTATCCATTAGGCCACGTGGTCATGTATGGAGTTTGTTTTCTAGATTGTGAAGGAGCAGGATAACTTATCTGACTCTTCTTTAGAAATGCCAAGTGCCCAGATTTTAGCTTCCTTTCATGGTCACATCTGAATGTGTAGGCGCTGTGGCTTAGCTGGTCAAAGTGCCTGTCTCGTAAACAGGAGATCCTGGGTTCGAATCCCAGCAGTGCCTTCCCACATTAGGGTCTCTTACGTAAACATTTCAAAACCAAGAATACACTGACAAAGCAGCTTGAGCACTCAACTCACGGTCCGCAGTAATATAACCTTATACATTAGACCACACAGTCATGGGTGTCTTTTATTTCCTAACTTGTGAAGGAGCAGGATCATTTGTCTGAATGTCATTCACAATACGCCAAGTGCCGAAATTTTACCTTTCTTTCATGGTTTAGAGAATGTAGGCGCTGTGGCTTAGCTGGTTAAAGCACCTGTCTAGTAAACAGGAGATCCTGGGTTCAAGTCCCAGCAGTGCCTTTCCAACTCCTGTTGTTGTTTGTGAACATTCTAGAATTGAGGTTGCATTAAGCACCATCAAGGGATTCAAACGATTAGTCTTCTGATCCCAAGTCTGACAGCGTATTGATGCCTAATCTTGAAATGATTCAAATCCTCACTCTTGTGAACTGAAGTTCATAAAAGTTGGTCAATGCACTTTTTGACTTAACAGGACATCCTGGGTTCAAGTCAGTGCCTTTCCGCAAGTGGGTCTCTTATGTAAACATTTCAAATGTACGAATACACTGAGAAAAACAGCTTGAGCACTCAATCTCATGGTCTTCAGTCACACGCCTTATACGTTAGACCACACAGTCATGGGTGTCTTTTATTTCCTAACTTGTGAAGGACTGGGATCATTTGTCTGAATGTTGTTCACAATACGCCAAGTGCCCAAATTTTACCTTTCTTTCATGGTTGGGTTAGAAAATGTAGGCGCTGTGGCTTAGCTGGTCAAAGCACCTGTCTCGTATACATGAGATCCTGTATTCAAATCCCAGCAGTGCCTTTCCGCATTCTGTTGTTGTCTGTGAACATTCTAAAATTGAGGTTGTATTAAGGACCATCAAGGGATTCAAAGGCTCAGTCTTCTGATCCTGTGTCTGGGTTCAAATCCCAGCAGTGCCTTTCCACATTCTGATATCTTCTGTAAATATTCTAAAAGCAAACATGCACTGATAGCCACAAAATAATTTGAACCCTTACTCTTCTTACCCAAAATCCATGTTAGGTGGTCAAAACACCTGTTTACTTAAAAGGACATCCTGAGTTCAAATCCGAGCAGTGCCTTTTCACATTCTCTTTCTCTGTGGGTAACATCAAAACAATCAAACATAATCTGATTACCACAAAAGTGGGTCAAAGCCTGATTCTTTTCACCTCAAGTCATATTCCATATGTATTAGGCCACGTGGTCATCGAAGTGCTATAATGGTGTAATTTTTAATGTGCTGCATGATTTGAAAAACTGGACCGCGTTAACGTCGTAACCAATAACGGGTTTTCATCTGCGTGCATGTGCGTAAAATACAAATGCAAGGTGCTGTGGCTTAGCTGGTCAAAGCACCTGTCTTGTAAACAGGAGACCTAGGGTTCAAATCCCAGCAGTGCCTTTCTGCCTTCTGTTGTTGTCTGTGAACATTCTAAAATTGTGGTTGTATTAAGGACCATCAAGGGATTCAAACGCTCAGTCTTCTGATCCCAAGTCTGACAGTGTATCGATGCCTAATCATGAAATGATTCAAATCCTCACTCTTGTGAATTGAAGTTCATAAAAGCTAATCAGTGCGCTTTTTGACTTAAGGGAGTTCAATTTTCTGATCTCAAGTCAGACAGCATATTGATGCCTAACCCTATAATGCCAAATGTGTCAAATTTGATACAAGCATTTCTGAGACCTATTGCATCACCATATGGTAAAAACTTCACTCAAAAGCCTATTGGATCTAATCTGGCACTTGTCTTTAACCCCCTGGTGGATATCTTTATCACTACAACAATTAAAACACAGTACATGGGACAAATCAAGATGGCTACCTTCAGACAGTTCCCAAATCACTGAATCAAAGTAAAGAAAATTGCAATTTTTTACAATTTTCCAGTGACATTTTCTTTGAAATTTTTAGTAATATTTCAACATGAACACTTAATCTGTTGAAGCAAGTTATGATTACATATTTTTTTGCATTTTAGTATGTAGTAAAATTGTGTATAATATTTGTGTTCAAATTTGATACTACAGGTAAAAAGTGGAATTTGGTAGTAAATTCCTCAATTGTCCTTATCTTGCTTTTCTAGGTGCAATATGCATTATATTGATGATTGTGTATCTTAACAATGTTTTTATCAATCAGTTACATAAATTGCAGATTGAAATGTTATATTTACAACAAATAATTGCATTAGAAAATTGACCCAGAATCACGGTGCTGAGCGACTCGATAGGACCCTTCAACTAAACACCTGGCTCAGTTCTGTCTGCAGATCACACCTCATCAACTTCATTGACAATTTCAATCTGTTTTGGGACCGCCCCTCACACTACCGGGCAGACGGTCTGCACCTAAATAGACGCGGAAGCCGTCTGTTTAAAAACTACATGGTCTACGCTGTCCACAACCTGATCAGCGTGCCCGCCATGGTACCCGCACATGAATGACTATTTACCCCTACACGCCCCCGCCCAACTGCCTCTTCTTCAGATTGTTCAACGCACTGCTGGTCTGAGATTAGCGCCACCTCCCTGTCGCTGCAAAAACAGCACCAAATTAAACAACCCCTCACACACACACAGCAAAACTCAAGTAAACAATCAGTTTTCCCCATTAGCTCTAATAATTACTGTTAGAAGTCAGAAATATAAGTACACCACTCATGAAGTAGTATCCCAAAACATGCATCAAAGCAAACCAGATTACATTCCCGGCATAAATCCAAAAAACCTGATTGAGATTAAAACAAATAGTCGCCCATTATTGGCAATTCCAAATCAATCTCTCGGCTTCGCCCTCCTGAACTGCAGATCCATGCAAAACAAAGCCCATATTCTAAACCACACCTTTACTACTCATAATTTGGATCTTCTATTCCTTACTGAAACTTGGCTTAGCCCAGATGATTTTTCCCCTTTCCATGATCTCTGTCCATCGTACTGTAGTTTTTTAAATACTCCAAGGTCCTCCGGCCGTGGAGGCGGCCTAGCTACAGTTTTTAAAGACTGTCTTAAATGCAAACCAGTACTGATTGATCCCTACAAATCTTTTGAAGTGCAACTTTTTAAACTGCAACTCACAGTGCCTATCCTATGTGCACTTATCTACAGACCTCCTAAATTTCATAAAGATTTTATTCAAGAATTTTCCGACGTATTGTCCTTCATGTCTTCTTGTAGTGACAGACTTCTTGTTTTAGGTGATTTTAATATTCACATTTGCTGCCCCTCAAAACCTTTAGTAAAAGACTTTGTAATGACGGCTGAAAGTTTCAACCTAACCCAACTTATACAAACACCCACTCATGAAAAAGGACACATTTTGGACCTTGTTTATTTTTCAGGCTTCACTATCTCAAATCTAGATATTTTTGACTGTGGTGTATCAGATCACTTTATGATCACTTTTGAATGCCTGCTAACATGCCCCATAATTAAACCCTTACCTCATAGCTCTACCCGATTGATCCGCTCTTCCACAGCACCACGTTTCTCTGAATTGTTCACTGCCCATCAGCAGTTTGGGGCCCCTGAGGGCCCAATTGCCTGCGGAAACACAGAAGACCTAACAAACTATTTCAACTCCCTATGCTCAGAAATTCTGGACTCTGTTGCCCCCAAAAAACCCAGAAGACCCAAAGTTAAAAGTACATTAACACCGTGGCTAAATGACTCTACTCGCACACTTAGACAAATGTGTAGAAAAGCAGAAAGAACATGGAAAAAGGACAAACTTCACGTATCTTATGAAATATTTAAATCGTCACTAAAGTGCTACCAGAAAGCGGTACAGTCTGCGAAAAGTGAATATTTTTCCAACATCATCGAATCAAATGCTCATAAACCTCAAATCCTTTTCCAAACTCTAAACTCCCTATTACATCCTCAGTCTTCACATCCCTGCCTCACCACCTCAGTGGACTGCTGTGAGCTGTTCAAGGACTTCTTTATGAATAAAATAACTAACATTAGAGCACAGATTATTCGTCCCCCAACCCCCCCCAAATCATGCCCCATGCTACCCCACCACCTCGCTGAATTCAGGCAAGTGTCTCTCCCTGAACTAACTGAGGCACTTGCACACCTCAAACCCACGAGCTGCTACCTGGACATTTTACCTGCTGCCCTCTTTAAAGACGTATTTCCCTGTACCCACCCAAGCATCTTAGCCATCATAAATTCATCTCTACGTAGTGGTGCTGTTCCTACATTCCTTAAAAAATCTATTGTGCATCCGCTTATCAAAAAGGCAAATTTTGGACACTGAAGATGTATCAAACTACAGGCCCATATCCAAATTACCATTCATGGCAAAAATTTTGGAAAAAATTTGTGTTTAATCAGGTTTCAGCTCATGTTAACACTCTACATATCCTTGACAAGTTCCAGTCTGGTTTTCGCAAGCATCATAGTACTGAATCTGCTCTGGTAAAGGTCTACAATGACATCCTTCTCACGCTTGATTCCGGATCCTCAGTTGTATTAATTTTATTGGACTTAAGTGCAGCCTTTGACACAGTTGACCACCAGATCCTCCTAAAACGCCTGCAGCATACGGTTGGCTTGCAGGGCTCAGTCATAAAATGGTTCTCATCATATCTGTCAGGAAGATCCTTTGCAGTCAAAGTCGGTGAGAGAGTGTCTGCTTCTGCTCCTGTCACGTGCGGCCTGCCCCAAGGGTCCATCTTAGCGCCTCTTTTATTTTCTTTATACATGCTCCCCCTGGGTTCAATCCTAGAAAAACATCAGATTAAGTACCACCTTTATGCTGACGACACCCAGCTCTATCTTCCTGTTTCCCCAAAAAACGTCTCATCCTTTGTTACCCTCCATACCTGCCTTGCGGAAATAAAAAACTGGATGTCCTTTAACTTTCTTCAGCTAAACGAAAATAAGACTGAAGTTATCCTATTTGGACCAAACACTGACACCCTCACATCTGACCTTGGACCTCTTGCCACAAATTTGCACGGTTCAGCAAAGAACCTTGGTGTTTTTATGGACTCTCTTTTAAACTTTGACAAACAGATCGCAAATGTTGTTAAAACTAGCTTTTTTCAACTCAGACAAATTGCCAAATTAAAACCAATCCTATCATTCAATAACTTTGAAACAATCATTCACGCCTTTGTAACAAATAGACTGGACTATTGTAATGCACTATATTCAGGCCTCCCACAATCCTCCATCAACAGGTCACAGTTAATTCAAAATGCTGCTGCCAGACGCTCACCGGTTCCAAAAAGAGAGACCATATTACACCCATCCTCGCCCAACTCCACTGGTCACCTGTTAAATACAGAATTGATTTTAAAATTGTATTATTTGTTTTTAAATCACTTAACTCACTTGCGCCACAATACATCACTGATCTTTTAACCCCCCACAGCCTCTCGGTCTCTCAGGTCAAACTCGCTCAACCTCCTGTCCGTCCCACCATCCCGCCTCAAAACCAGGGGAGGCCGAGCCTTCTCTGTTGTTGCCCCCAAGCTTTGGAATTCCCTCCCTCTTCCCCTGAGATCTTGCTCCTCCCTGTCTCACTTTAAAACCCTCCTAAAAACACATTTTTTCAAGATGGCATTTAATAGCCCATGAGCTCTATTTTAAACTATTATTTTTATGCATCAAGTAACTCGTCTATGTAATATTTTATATTTGTGTTAGTGTTTTCATTATGTTGTGTTTCATGCTGTAAAGCACTTTGGTGCAACTTGTTATGGTTGTTTTTAAATGTGCTATATAAATAAAATGACTTGACTTGACTTGACTAAACGGTACAGTGATGATGTTCTGTGGGTCACTGATGGCAATTCAAGCGATATAGAGGAGTTGATGTTTGCAGATGATTAAGTGTTGGATAAAAATTGGACCCCTAATGCAGATTATGATGAAGAGAACTCTAGTACTGGTAGTAGCAATGAGGACGATAAAACCCTTGATGATGGGCTTGAAGAGGAAGATCTTACTATGTCACAGGCAACAAAACAGTGGCAGAAGCAAAGTGAAAAGAGAAATGAAGGGAAAGACACATACAGAGGCTGACTTTGATAACAGTGATGACCAGATTAGCACAGAAGAAGGAGGTCTAACAGTAACACAGGCCATAAAGAACACATAAATCTGCAAAGAAAAAAATGAAAATGAAGGAGTAGAAGTGGAGAAAGGCAGAACTTGACCCTCCAGATCAGGGGTGTCAAACTCAAATTCACAGAGGCCAAAATTAAAAACTGGGACTAAGTTCTGGGCCAAACTAAATATTTATTGGAAAATGTCAACAGCATCTGTATGTTTTCTCTTCTTTGGAGATCTGTAAAGTTAAACCTTTTCTTATTAAACTAAATGTTTATAATATTTTTGCTTAAACATTGAATCCAGAACAGGTATAATATAAAATAATTACAACATTTTACATAAATAATGTCTCTATAGCCTATTTGTAGCCAGCAGGCCAGCTACATATTTGATATGATCTCGCTGGCCAAATGTAATTATATTGTGGGCCAAATTTGGCCCCTGGGCCTGAGTCTGACATGTCTGCTCTAGATGTTGTTGTTGATTTGTTCAGAGTGCAGTTGAAGGTATTGAAGAAAGGTGTGAGTTTAGCAGTAGCAGTTTAAAAAAATAAGAGGCAGATGTTCTTGTTATATTATATTATATATTCGATATTATATAATACAAGAAAAAGTGACAGGAAAAGGAATCAGTATGAAAAAATAAGAGGCCAATGTTCTTTAAAGCCTTAGCTGCTGTTTTCATGCTTACCTCTGTTCATAATAAAAGAGTAAAGAAGAAAGAGACCTAAAGAAGATGATGTTTTTTCTGTATTGCCAGATACATGTAATGCCGGATGTATCATTTATGATACAAATGGAAAAAACAATATGCAAATAATTTTTTGTAATTTTTTAAAATTATTTTGTGAAAAGGCCCCATAAAGGTTCCCGATTCAAAAAATCTGAATTTTCTGTCCATTATTTCTGGAGTCATGCATTACAGGGCCAATCACGAGATGATTCCAATCCTCCCTCTTGTCAACTGAAGTCCATATAAGCTGGTCATTCTACTTGTTGACTCAACAGGAGATCCTGGGTTCAAATCACAGTGCCTTTTCACATTCTGATATCTTCTGTAAATATTCTAAAAGCAAGCATGCACTGATAGCCACAGAAGGATTTGAACCCTCTCTCTTCCTACCCAAAATCCATGTTAGGTGGTTGTAACGCCTGTCTACTTAAAAGGACATCCTCAGTTCAAATCCCAGCAGTGCTTTTTCACGTTTTGTTTCTCTGTGAGTAACCATCAAAACAATCAAACATAATCTGATTACCACAAAAGTGGGTCAAGGCCTGATTCTTCTCACCTCAAGTCATATTCCATATGTATTAGGTCACGTGGTCATCGAAGTGCTATAATGGTGTAATTTTAAATGTGCTGCATGATTTGAATAACTGGAGTGCGTTAACGTCGTAACCAATAATGGGTTTTCATCTGTGTGCATGTGCGTCAAGCACAAACCCGAGGTGCTGTGGCTTAGTTGATCAAAGCACCTGTCTTGTAAACAGGAGATCCTGGGTTCAAATCCCAGCAGTGCCTTTTCACATTCTGTTCTGTAAATATTCAAAAGTCAAGCACAACCAGCTAACCACAAAGGGATATGAACCCTCAAACCTCAGATCTGAAGTCAGACGCCTTATCCATTAGGTCACAGATAGATTTTGTTTTGTCTTGTGAAGGAGCAGGACAACTTGCCTGTTATTAACATATGCCAAGTGTCCAGATTTGAGCTTTCTTTCATGGTCACCTCAAAAACTGAAGGTGCAAAGACAAAACAAAACAACACACAAAAAAACAACAAAAAACTAACAAACAAACAAACAAAACTAGTAGCTTTAAGCCAGCACTTTGTATTCCCATACTCAGACTTTCCTATTTACCCACACTTTAATGATTGGCTGCAAGTGCTTGGGTTTAGATGGTCTTCAGACATGTGTGAATGAAACAAAACACAACTCCAGGTATGTTTTTGCAGAGGTAACAACATTTTAGCATGGCTCCAATCTCACAAGTCATTTTTATGTAATATAGGACCTTTAAACTCACTGCGCTTTTAAGTTATTTCATCAGTCTCTCTGTCTGTAGCACCAGACAGCAAGTCGTAAGTTGCACAGAACAGTAAGTTGTAAGTTCTTATTGATTCTGACCCCGGGCACCCCACTCATTGAGTCAGGCCCACAAATTCAGTGATTTTACAGTGGAGAAAGATTGCATTTTAGATAAAGACTGCTGCGGAGCGCTCATACCCTCCGACTGGCACTGATAAAAAGCAACGTGCTAGTAAACACACTGCCGATCTCTATCTTCTCACTGAATTAGAGGCTCAAATGCCCCCAACACAAACAGATTGCATTCACAGTGGGTCAGGAATAGGAACATTTGGCTTCAGGCTTGGCATAAGAGTTGAATCTAATCACAATAGTGAGTTAAAGGCACTGGGCCTGATTTTTACTGCCTTAGATATGTGAAAAACAGAACTAGTACATTTTAAACAGTTGCAGTGGTCCACTCTTACTAATCATCTGTGTTGGGAATAACACCATGTAAGCATAAGAGTAATCTGGCTAATTCTTTTGGTCGATCTCGTAACGCTGTTATAGTTACTTAGAATATAACGTGAGATGTTACTTCTAAGTTAAATTAAGCAGTTTCATCATCATTGGGCATCTGCTTTTCTCTCTCTGTGGTCACTGGTGAGTGGGAGTCAGGGAGAGAAAAAAGATAAAGCAGAGGTGGTACATGTGTGCTGTATACAGGCTGTATACCAAAACAGGAATCACCCATAGCGATGAGCCAGGCAAGCTCAAAGATAACGTTTTGAGGTTGGAAGTATTAACGCTACTTTTCACTAACTGAAATAAAAAAGGAAAAATGGATATTAACACTGATGCACACTGTGTCCTGGAACAAACACATTATCCACGGCCATTTCAAGCAACTCAAACCTCATGAAGCATCTTTCATCATCAACAAAGGTTTAAACAGGTACCAGCCTGTGTAAGAAAGTGATTCAGATGATGATGAGGAGGAGATCACTTTCACAAATCTCAATGAAGCTTTGCAAGCACCTGATGATGAAGATGATGATGCTGTAATCACTTTGCCTCCTCATCAGAGATGTGCATCACACACCCTGAACTTAATATCATGTACATTGATAAGTGTGTGCTGTCTAACGCACAAACAAAAGCAGTATATAAAAGTGCCACAGCAAAATGTGGATGATATTATTTCCAAAAAGCTCCTTGTCCCCGCCTCCAAAAGGTGGAATTCATTTCACAAGGCTCTGGTTTGAATGTGTATTGTGAAATATGAATATTTATTGTAAATATGTGAAATGTCCATTGTTGAATTGAATACCATTTCCTCAGTTTGCCTTATCAGCCATTAAAAGTGGACGTCATTTGCTGAAAGACCTACCTGAGGTCATGATAAGAACTAATTTGAATAATTAGAAAATAATTAATTAATAATACAAAAAAAAATCTTTCTAAATATTATATGTTGATTCTGCATCACTTATTCACCATTTCAGGCGATCTGAAGCAGATTTGCAGAGGTGCTTGAAAGTGAGGAGGCAGTCTCGGCTGCACTAACTCTTCCAAGGTCTGCATTGCAAGTATGGAGTCCTTGAAAGCGTTTCCTCTTATCAAGAAAATGGCATTGCTCTACAATGCCACCACTCCCGCTAGTGCACCTGCAGGCTCCAGCAGAGAGACTGT
Source organism: Boleophthalmus pectinirostris (assembly GCF_026225935.1). Taxonomy (NCBI): domain Eukaryota; kingdom Metazoa; phylum Chordata; class Actinopteri; order Gobiiformes; family Gobiidae; genus Boleophthalmus; species Boleophthalmus pectinirostris. The sequence continues at coordinate 2,919,163 of NW_026571047.1, forward strand.
TTAGTGTGGGAAAGCTGGTCTTTACCCCCGAGCCAAACATGCTCTAAGATCCAAGAGTCGAAAAACTGCTTCTGTTACTCTACAATCAGTGGTTCAGTTCTAGTTCAGAGTTTATTAAAGAAGACTGCAGTGTAATTCATATTTGTATCATATATTTGTTTGCCTTTATTATTATTATTATTATTATTATTATTATTATTATTATTATTATTATTGCAAAGTTTATTTGATTTCTTTTAACATTTATACTTTACTATATTGCTTGTTTTATATTAGTGCGGTGGTTGCGGTGTTTTGTTACAATTGAGTTATTAATATAAATAGATTTAACGTATCATATTTTACTCCTCTCTCTGTTCCTCGATTTCACTATAAAAGACATTAGTGCATTGGAAAAAATCTGCATAAATACCAAAACTATGATACTTTCTATGGTATGACATAATCACCATTTAAGTTTTAGTATAAATTTCAGTATTTTTTATTATTTTTTTTATATATATATCTTGCTGTATTGGAACAAAAAAAAAAAAAAAAAACACAATAGTTACTTTGTCGGATACCTAATTACTTATTAACTAAACTAACTTTTGGGAGAAGTAATTTGTAACAATAACTAATTACTTTTTTTTTTTTTTTTTTTTGGTTTTAACCTTCTCAGGCTCAAATTAAATTTTAGTAACAGGAAAAAATCTGATAATTTTGGAAAATGATCATATGGGGCAGTAATATACAATCCTGACTTTTTTTTGAGACAGACCTTCACATCCAGTGTGTTCTGGGATGTTGCAGGTTTGCAACATTGGTCCTGTGTGGTAAATTAACACTGAAGACTGAAAATGATATGAACGCTAACTTTATGTGTAAACCACTTTTCATAACAATGAAAACAAAAAGCACAGTGTAACAGCTTTACACTGACAGAACAACATCACTTTTTCGTGTGGTTCTCCAAGAAACTATTTTTATTCTTTGTAAACAACAAAAGTATTTTGCACTTCTGACAGACCGTTTGTGTGTAGTCATTCTTGCACAGTCTGCATCGTCCAGGTTTATCAGCATGGATGAGAAAAAAGGCTCCTGAGTAAAAAAAAAAGCTAATAAAATATGGATTTGGAGTAAGTACGTAATTGGCATTTAGCTGTTGCAAATCTGCAACGCTTGCCTGGAGAGGGTTAATGCAACATGCCTAACATTGTTAATCTGTGAGCGATTTCCATGTCACCCAACCTGTTCTCTGTGTCTAGGTGGGTTTCCTCTGGCCACTCCAGTGTTCTAGCCTGATTCAGCAGCCGGTTTCACTTCGTGGACACCGTCTGACCTTGCAGCATTACAACTTGTTCACTCAACAGTAGGCGGATACTTTTTTTTTTTTTTACAAATTGCTGCTATTTGGTCATGATGTATGTAATGCGCCGCTAACGGGGCTAACTGGTATATTAAGCTTTTCCCAAATCCTGTAGGAAGAAGGACAATATCATCTTTCCCCTTGAAAAAATTCACCAAACATTCTCTTTGTTCTAGCTTTAAATCCTCGATCTCAGGAATCGTTGACAACACTGAACATATGGGTCTTCGCTGATTGGCTGGTGCCTGAACTCGCACTTCTGGGGTTTTTGCGAATCGTCTAGTGTTTTTGATTCCTGACCTAGTCGCTGGAGAGAAATGAAATTGAGCGGAGGCACTAGGGAGTGACAGTCTGGCTACTGGTTTCCCCTATGAACCCAAAACATACACAAAAGCTCAAATCTTCCAGCTAAAGTCGACTTTTTAGTTTAGTTGTGTTCTGTTTCAATTAGAACACATTCAGAAATAGATTAATAATTAATACAACACTGTGGAACCTTTCAGGCAACGCAGTAACATCTCCAGGAAGACAAGTAGGTGATGGACACTTCACCATAGAAAAGTGGAGTGTAGCGTAGTGTACATTTAAAGAGCCTTTTCCCTGGAGGTGCGCGTTAGCATGCCGTATAAAACACTTACTGCTGCTGTATGAATATGGATAAGACATTTTCCCTTGGGGTCTCTGTAGTAAAGTAAGAGAAACTGTCCCTTTACTAATCCAATTTAAGCACACGTCTTCCACAAATCTTAACACATTCAGAGAACCAGAGCGCACACGAGTTGTCAGTAACACACTTTTGGCATAACCCAGTTATACAGCAGTGATGCATTGGTTTATTAAGTTTCAGGCTGTTTTATGGATATTTCCCTGCTCTATTTTAAGACGGTATTGTCTTTCTCTCCACTTTACAACTGCAATGGCCTCATTTAGCAGTGTGGAACTATGAGAGTTCTATGTGATGTTCATATCAGCCAATTAACTCCTCGTTCTACTGAAAATGTTAACAGTACGAATGTGGGAAAAATATGACATTCTATCGCATTCACGATTTAGTGTTCTCATTTTGTGTGTCCTTAAAAGAATAAATATTTAAATAGGTGGAAAACTTAACTTCAGCAGGAGTTAGACCTGGCATTGGGCTTCTCAGGGATGCATTGGCAAGATTTAGACTAGAACTATTAAAGGGCTTGTCCCTGATTTTGTACTGATGTATTTTTGTATTAAGGCAAAATGTGTACAGACACCAGTTTGGATTGTAACTTAAATATGTGTCAACAACAAACAGGGAAACCCATCATCTGTCTTTGTGAAAGAAATCACATGCTAACTTTATGCTTGAGGTTGTCTTATGTTTAGTTAGAATCACTGCAGAACATTTAGTGTCTAGAATCCAGAATACACATTCTTCTATACTTGACGAAGATGTGAGTCTGATCACCGGTGATTGACAGGCGGATTAGCCAATCAGGGACCATCTGTATCAGAAAAAAATAAAGGAAAAACTGTCACGGAGTGAAAAACATGGCAGATTTCTGCAGAATTAATGAGCGAAGCACGACACTCAAATCTGACTGGACGGTCTAGTTTGACGGGGCGCGACAGGGCGCAGGGACCAGACTGATATCAATCTATGTAAACAATACAGACATATCAGTCTGGATTTTCCAGGCAACAACCAATAATTAAACCGGCAATAGCTCAGTTTGTAGAGCATTTGTCCACTGATTGAAAGGTTGGTGGTTTGAATCCTGCTCTTGACTTAAAACATCAGATGTTGAGCTGTCGGATGTACTGAAACACAGATTGACAGATCTAGCTCCCACAGATGAACGCTGTTGTCATCTTGCCTTTGGCAAGACACTTAACCCACCTCAACCCGAGTGTCTGTGTACATTGGTGTGTGACTGGGTGAGTGTTTCCTTGTTGTAAAGCACTTTGAGTGCCTTAAAGGTGGGAAAGCGCAATAAAAATGTGACCATTTTACCATAAATACTTAAAAAAAACACAGTAGCAGGTGGATGTCACTGACATGTTAAAGACTTTACAAATGAGGTGAATACTTGACCCAAGCACATTTCAGTCTTTATAGAGCGGTGTCTTTGTGACTGAATGGTCCTGTGTCCCAACAGGCCAGGTCCTCAAACCTTTATGGTGATCTATGGAATCATCTTCAAGCCTTAATCTGAACACTTTTCTCTGCAGCACTGAGAGCTGCACCTGGTCTGGTCTGGAAAGGGAGGCAGCTCACTTTTTGTTTTATATATTTATTTAAGAGGGACAACTGGAGCCAACCTCACTGTTTGGGTTGTTTTGAAACAACATCCTGCCTCAACATATTAAGTGCTACAATCAGGAATCAGGATCAATCAGCAATCAGGAAACTCGGCTTTAGTCTCTGAAAGTTATGAAAAGTGTGATGTGATTCCAGCACACAGATTAATGCTGTTGTTGTGTCCATGGTCCAGACACTTAACCCATTTCACCCCCTTTGTCTGTGTGTACTGTGTGTGTGTGTGTGTGTGTGTGTGTGTGTGTGTGTGTGTGCGCGCGTGTGGTTCTTTGATGTAAGCACTGTGAGTGCCTTGAAGGTGGAAAAGTGCTTTATAAAAATGTGACCATTTACCATTTAGTTCTGTTTTTCACATTTTTAAGACAGTAAAGATCAGGTACAGCGCCTTAAATGTCAACACAAAAATATGGTCGCTGAAAAAAATCAAACGTTATATCCAGTTTCTTTTATGAAGAAACTGAGCAGTTTGACGTTCTTACTAGAGAAAGTTGTAGAGAAAAGGGCCAAAGGTGAGATAGTCCTGTGCTGCATGGACAATATCCATTTCTGTAAACTCATAAATCTTTCAAGGATCTAGATGTTGTGCAAGTGAAGACAGCACATACACCAGGAGCAGAGCTGTTCATTCACCACTTTAGAATGGATTTTACATCATATCTTTGTTATTGGAGGAGGGTTCTGCAGCCTGTTTGTCTATTCCACAGTGTGGCTTTAATGATGCTGTACTTGTACATTAAAACATGAAACAGAGTTAGTTTCTTCTAAATGGTTTTAAGTTATTCCTCACTTACCTTGTGCATTGAGAGCATTGGGAAAAGACATGTTTTGCACAAATACATGGGAAAAGAAATCTTAAAGTTGTATATCTTAATGGGGACACGCACATGCAGTGTTGGGAAGGTGACTTTTAAAATGTATTCCCTTACAGATTACAGATTGCATACACAAAAATGTAGTTTGTAATGAAATCCATTAAATTACTTAAAGTGAGTAATGTAATCTGAATACTTTGGATTACTTGATTTGCTGTAGAGAAGCAAAGACGAGGAAATCTTCACATAAGAAGTTTTGTCTGATAAAAGAAAATAAAAAGCCCAGATTTTACTGAACCATATTAAAAATATTATTGATAGAAGAGGATTAGACACGGTCCACACTGCATGGTTTAGTCCTGTTAAATCCTGTTTTAGACCTGGTTTAGACCTGGTTTTAGTCCTGGTTTAGTCCTGGTTTAGACCTGGTTTTAGACCTGGTTTTAGTCCTGGTTTAGTCCTGTTTAGACCTGGTTTAAACCTAGTTTAGACCTGGTTTAGACCTGGTTTTAGACCTGGTTTAGTGTCTGTCAATGAGTGGAATTACGGAAAAATAAATAAAAGGGGGATATAGCCCAAAATGTAAAAACAGGAAAATACCGCCGTGTAATCCATTAATTTCAACAAAGTAACTGTAATCCAATTACCACTCACTGAAACAGTAACTGTAACTGAATACAGTTACTCATAAATTGTACTCTGATTACGTAACTCCAGTACATGTAATCCATTACTCCCCCAACACTGCGCACATGGCACCATACATCTCACAGATACAGGACAGATCTGTGGAGAGGTGACCTCACTCACAAACATAGATATTAAACTCATTTAGTCTTCTTATATACTTTAACTTCTTGGATTATTTTTAAAGAGAATACAGTAGAGTATATTTACCTTGTTGATATATTTCTGCTGCTGCATCTTCAGAACTGTCCTGGTGTTGGTGGTGACGTGTCGTATATCAGCTATTGTTACTTCCTGTAGGCGTGGTCAGTCCCAGGTGTGTGACAGGAGGAATGCTCCATCATTCCGTTAAAAGGAAGACGGACGGAAACATCAGGAAGACTTGCCAGAAGACAAAAACACAAAGCAGAGCAGGGAAACCTAAAATCCACACTGTAAAAGAAATAACCACATAGGAGGGTTTCAGTCACGAGATCACGATGATGTGCGAATTTCAGGTGGAGGGCAGGAAGTGAAGACAAACACGACAAACACGGCTCTGGAGAACACAGATATGGAGAAGAGTTCTTATTGTCAGGATTTAGAGCCAGTAGCGAGGCAAAAGTACGAGCAGTTAGTCGACAAATATATTGGGCGTGACCCTGATCTTATTGAAAATGAGAGAATTTTCAACCGAAGTAAAAGATTTGCCGACAATCGAGGCAGAGGAGATCACGAACTATTTAGCTCTTCAGACATCGTTCTACACCAGACAACAGATGAAGGTGTACAAAAGTTTGGAGGCATAGAACTTTTTTTGTCAGTGGATGGGTCCTCAACCTTGGTGCAAAACGCCTAAATGTTGATTATGGTTTGGTCTTGGCCGGGGTGAGTGTTTCTCTTATTTTATGTGTATAGACGTTATGGGAAAAACTGCAGTGTATCGACAGTGACCTCAATCTGAACTATTTAATGTCAACAAACGTTGTTAGCCGTTAGTCATTAATGATTTGTTTATGTTTAGGTAAACCACAAAAAAACAATTTAGCTTTGTAACAAACCTTTGTCAAAGTGGTCACTGCAGACATGAGCATTAGCGAATTTTGCTCCTCCGACCGCAAACAGGTTTGTAATCCGCTTTTTACGCCGTTGTTCTGTCAGCTTTTCCCATTTCTGACCTTTGTGGACGACTATCTTCGGTACTTCGGTAAAAAATCGCTTTTCCTTCTCTAGGTTAGAACGATTGGCACAGCGGTAAACTACACAACGCATCGGCATTTTCCTCCAGTCAGTTCACTTCCTGCCCTCCATCTGATTTTGCGTGCTGACAAACGTAGCCCTGTGACGTCAGGTGAAACCCAGATATTCTGGATTAGAACAGCTACCCACGCCCACAGGAAGTAACAACAGCTGACCACGCCCACAGGAAGTAACAACAGCTGATATACGGCACGTCACCACCAACACCGGGGACAGTTCTGAAGATGCAGCAGCAGAAACATGTCAACAAGGTAAATACACTTGACTATATTGTAAAGAACCCAACCAGTTAAATGTAAGTATTATTGAGAGAGAAAAAAACAAACAAAACTGAATTACTACAGTGGTCATCGAGGGCCAAACACATTGTAACTGCCTTATGCTTCTCAGTTAGAGAAAACAGCTTCAAGTACAGAAAAGATGCAAATCCACAAACTCAAACACAAGTTTAAACGAGGTACAAACAAAGAACATGGTGCAAATGAAATAAATAAATAAATAAAGCACTGTAAGAAACAAAGACAAATGTATCATCACCAAATGTGCAGCAAATAGAGAAACGATGCAAAGCACAAAACGATGAAAACCAAGAAAACATTGAAAAATGAAAAACGTTGCATAAAGAGTCACCACAACAGAAGTGCTCCAAACCTGCAGGGGGCGCTGTCAGTGTAACAGCTCCATGGAGAGACACACCGGATCGAAAGAGAGTGAAAGACTTTGCCTATGAGAGAAACTGAAAATGGCCGAGTGACGATAAACTACAAAGCAAAGTAATTATTGTTACGGCTAAACAACATGTAATTGCGTCGCCTTGTAAAATCTTGTGTGAAATACAATACAGTAAACAGCAGGAGATGTGCGGCATTGTACAGCATTATTTATATGATTTATAAACACTCTATATGAACAGTGTTGGGAAGGTGACTTTTAAAATGTATTCCCCTACAGATTACAGATTACATACCCCAGAATGTAGTTTGTAACGTAATCCATTAAATTAATTAAGGTGAGTAATGTAATCTGAATACTTTGGATTACTTGGTTTGCTGAAGAGAAGCAAAGACTAGGAAATCTTCACATAAGATGTTTTGTCTGATAAAAGACAATAAAAAGGCCAGACTTTACTTAACAATATTAAAAATGTTATTGATAGAAGAGGAGGAGACACGGTCCACGCAGCATGGTTTAGTCCTGTTAAATCCTGTTTGAGACATAGTTTAGACCTGGTCTTAGTCCTGGTTTAGACCTGGTTTTAGACCTGATTTAGTGTCCGGCAATGAGTGGAATTACCGAGAAAAAAAAAAAAAAAATGGACATAGCCCAAAATGTGAAAACAGGAAAATACCTCTGTGTAATCCATTTATTTCAACAAAGTAACTGTAATCTAATTACCACTCACTTAAACAGTAACTGTAGTCGAATACAGTTACTCATAATTTGTACTCTGATTACATAACTCTGGTACATGTAATCCGTTACTCCCCAACACTGTATATGAATATAAACAAATAAAAGCCCCATAATCGTAACAAACATTGAGCTGTTACACTGAGAGTGCAGTGATTTTTGTGCTTTGCATCGTTTCTTTATTTGCGGCGCATTTGATGATGTCTTTGTTTCTTGCAGCGCTTTTTTAAATTTGTTAATTTTTTTTATTATTTTTTTTTTCATATGCATCACGTTCTTTGTTTGTGCCTTGTTTAAACTTGTGTTGGAGTTTGTGCTTTTGCATCGTTTCTGTATGATATCAAACGGGGTGGGCCCCAAGGCTCGATTCTTGGGCCCAAATTATTTATATTGTACATGAAGGATTTTGTTAAAGTTTCCGAGTTTGGGAAAATTCTATTTGCTGATGACACAACATTATTTTACTCTGGAAAAGACATAAAAGAGGTCACAAGTAAAGTTAACAAAGAGCTAAGAAAAGTAAAATATTGGTTTGATTTAAATGGATTGATTCTGAATGTAAAAAAAAAAAAAAAAATCATTTTATTTAATGATAAAAAGAAAAAAGACAACATAACATTAGAAATAGATGGGATACAGATTCAAAGAGTAAATGAAACCAAATTTTTAGGAGTTATGATTGATGAAGGTCTAAACTGGAGTTTGTCTCATATAAATGACACAAAAGGCAAAATTTCTAAAGCCATTGCTGTTCTGCATAAAGTAAAGTTCACTAAATAGTACAGCAGTATTAACTTTGTAGAACCATCCAACCCAATATTTGCTCAACTTAAAGTGCTGAAAATGCAGGATATTGCTGACTTAAGTATCCTCAAAGTCATGTATAAAGCAAAGTGCAATGTATCACCTGTAAATATTCAAAGACTGTTTGAGATGAGAACAAAACACTACAATTTAAAAGGAACCTACAAGTTTACAAAACCCAGATTCAGAACCAAGGTTATGGAGCAAAGCGTCGCTTTGAAAGGAGTTAAGTTATGGAAGAGTCTTGACAAAGAAATAAAAGAATCAAGTACAATGACGACATTTAAAAAACATATAAAATCGAATGCAGTGTGTATGTATGAAAAAGAAAACTAAGTTGTTGTGTATAATAATGAAGATTCACTGTTTGCAATGTTTTGATGTTTTGTATTGAAAAAGGAAAGGGGGGGCGGATAACATAAGATTTTTTCTTCTTTCTGCTCCTTTTCATTCATTTCTTGTGTGTTGTGACACTGTCAATGTCTTTTTATGCTTTATGAAATGAAATAAATAAATACTAAAAAAAAAATACTAATGCTGTTTTCTCAAACTGAGATGCATTGGGCCATTGCAATGTGTTTGGCCATCTTCAGAACTGTCCCTGGTGTTGGTGGTGACTTGTTTTATATCAGCTGTTGTTACTTCCTGTAGGCGTGGTCAGCCTGATGGACCCGGCACGGTTAATGCTGTCCGTGTCATGCTTAATGCAGCGTTTTTTCTTTTTTTTTCTGTGTTTTCTTGGTTTTCATTGTTTTGTGCTTTGCGTCGTTTCTCTATTTGTGGCGCATTTGATGATGACATATTTGTCTTTGTTTCTTGCAGTGTTTTTTTTTTTTTTTTTTTTTTTTCCATTTGCACCATGTTCTTTGTTTGTACCTCATTTAAACTCGTGTTTGAGTTTGTGAATTTGCATCGTTTCTGTACTTATTGTACTTGTTGTTTTCTCTAACTGAGACGCATTGGGCCATTGCAGTGCTTTTGGCCCCCGTCAGCCACCGTAAATAATAGATAGGCAGCACACATTACTTCATAAAAAAAATAAGTCGGCTGACCTGATCAAGCTGACGCCTTTCGAAATCTGCGGTGTCCAATGGGAGCTGACGTCGCCAACGCCATCACAACACAGAGTAGAGAAGTTGTCCCTGTTCTCTGAAGGGGAGCGAGTAGGGGATTTATTTTATTTTTTTCTGCATTTGTACCAGAACCATTACACAACACTGCACAAGACACTGTACATGTACCACCAATTAGGAAAATAAAACCGGAGAACGAGGTAAGCGTAGAGCATTGAGCGTGTACCGGTGGCGATGCAAACGAAGTGATTAAAGATGACTCAGACACGCGTGAATCACTCCAAATGCAACTTTGGGTGAGTAAATGGTGAAAGGAAACAACTATAACATGGTTTAAAGCTCTGCCTGTTCTGGAGGCAGAGAGCAGACCTCATCCATTAATGCATGATTCAGAGACAAGCCCGAGATATGAATGGATGCACCGGCAGACTCCCCTAAATCAAGACGACCGCGCGGCCCTATCTCTCCCCTGACAGAGCCCTGGTAGCTGATAGTCCTGCGAGATTCCATTGTCTTCCGTTCTCACCACAACGCACATCTTGGCCATCTGCAAGACAAAGTAACACCGCAGCAAAACATATTCATAATCAGAGCGCTTAGAGGAGAAACTTACACAGTTTGTCCCAGTTAGGTAATTGGGTGTCTGGCAGGTACTATTAAATCTAACCCTGAATTTATCCGCCGCTACAGAAGGAACTTTTTTCTTCGTTTTCTCTGCTGTTCTCCGTGGAAGACACTTGGGTCTTGTTAGCCAAATACTAAGAGTAGGTTGTAACATGAGCATGAATAGACTTGGCAAGCTGACAGAAGAATTGACTCTAGTGTTAAAACAGTTGTCATAAAAGGTGGAACAGTGGAAGAAATGAAAGAGAAGCACTGGAGATAATAACACAGTGAGGCTTAAGGAAATTCTGCCCCACTCTTGAACATTGAGAAAAGGGTTGAATAATTTGGTCTCATTCATTTTAAAGATGACCCATTGTGCTTATGTGTGCTCTGTAGTTGGATCATTGTGTTATTATTTTCCAGTGTTGGAGACATTACTGTAAAAAAAAAGTAGCGTTTGCTCTTTACTTGTTACTTACTTTTTTTTTTTTTTTTTCCATTTTCTTCCGCTTATCTGGGGCCAGGTTGCGGAGACAGCAGTCAGTCCTTTCCACGTGCACTTCCTCCAGCTCTTCCGGGGGGGATCCAGAGGCGAGAGACATAGTCCTTCCAGCGTGTCCTAGGTCTTCCCCAGGGTCTCCTCCCAGTGGGACATGCCCAGAAGACCTCCCGAGGAAGGCGTCCAGGAGGCATCCAGAACAGATGCCCGAGTCAACTCAACTTCTGGCTTCTCTCAATGTGAAGGAGCAGCGGCTCTACTCTGAGCTCCTCCTGTGTGACTGAGCTCCGCACCCTATCTCTAAGGGAGCGCCCAGCCACCCTGCAGACGAAACTCATGTCGGCCGCTTGTATCCGCGATCTCATCCTTTTGGGTCATTACCCAGAGCTCATGACCATAGGTGAGAGTGGGAACATAGACTGACAGGAAATTAAGAGCTTTGCCTTTCGGCTCAACTCTCTCGTCACAACGGTCCGATACAGCGACCGCATCACTGCTGAAGCTGCATCCTCCCCCACACTTTTTTAAAATGTTTTGTAAAGGTTGCTCATGGGAGAAAAATCGTTGGAGACCCCTGCTCTATGGAAAGTAACTTTTTTTATGGTACACATTGTTGAAGAAGAAAAATTCCATGTTCATATCTGGTTTGCTGTAGTGGTGTCTTTATTGGTTGGAAGTTGCATGTTGTAAGAAGGAGATGGTGAACTTCTGACACACATGGTGTCTGTGGAGCAAGCTGACCATGAGCAAAGGTATAGCAAACATATTATACACAAAGAGGTGGGGAAAGTCTGCAGATTAACGTTTGGAGGAATTTCACAGCAATAACAAAGCCCCCTCATAGACTCCCTTTTGGTAAAACAGTGTCATTGTTTCAAAAGATGAGCATTTTAAGTACAGCTGAGGTCAGGAAGGACAGCAGCAGGGGGCAACAGGTGAAGACCCCAGAGGCCTTTGATGGTGTCATGGGTAAAGTGTTTAAGTGTAAAACACATCACATGTATTTGTTAACCAGAATGAAATCTAAAATAATAGTTTTAGATAATTACTTTTCTTCCACAACATTACTTTATTCACTTTTTGATGGTAAACTCCATCTACGGCAAAATACCGACATGAGACTGATAGTCCACAAGAACCATGAGGGAAAGTTGAAAAGAACTTTGAAGAGAGAGTTCAAGAGGACGTGAAACCATTAAAATTAGACCATTTATAGCACTTCGATGACCACATGGCCTAATACATATGGAATATGACTTGAGGTGAGAAGAATCAGGCTTTGACCCACTTTTGTGGTAATCAGATTATGTTTGATTGTTTTGATGTTACCCACAGAGAAAGAGAATGTGAAAAAGCACGGCTGGGATTTGAACTCAGGATGTCCTTTTAAGTAGACAGGTGTTTTGACCACCTAACATGGATTTCGTGTAAGAAGACTGGGGGTTCAAATCCTTTTGTGGCTATCAGTGCATGCTTGCTTTTAGAATATTTACAGAAGATACCAGAATGTGGAAAGGCACTGCTGGGACTTGAACCCAGGATCTCCTGTTTACTAGACAGGCACTTTGACCAGCTAAGCCACAGCGCCTACATTTGCTAAACTAACCATGAAAGAAAGGTAAAATTTGGACACTTGGCGTGTTGTGAATAATATTCAGACAAATGATCCTGCTCCTTCACAAGCTAAGAAATAAAACACACCCCTGACTGTGTGGCCTAATGTGTAAAGTGTGTGACTGCAGACCATGAGGTTGAGTGCTCAAGCTGCTTTGTGGTTTTTCAGTGTATTCTTGGTTTTGAAATATTTACATAAGAGACCCAAATGTGGAAAGGCACTGCTGGGATTTGAACCCAGGATCTCCTGTTTACGAGACAGGCACTTTGACCAGCTAAGCCACAGCGCCTTCCATTTCTGAGGTGATGATGAAAGGAAGATAAAATCTGGGCACTTGGCATTTCTAAAGAACTGTCAGATAAGTTATCCTGCTCCTTCACAATCTAGAAAACAAACTCCATACATGACCACGTGGCCTAATGGATAAGGCGTCTGACTTCGGATCAGAAGATTGAGGGTTCAAGTCCCTTCGTGGTTACTGCTAGTCACGCCTGACTTACGAATCTTACAGAAGAGAATGTGAAAATGCACTGCTGGTGTTTAAACCCAGGATGTCGCGTTGACTCTGTGGCAGCTTATATGGACTACAAGAGTGAGGATTTGAATTATTTCATGACATGCTGTCTGATTTGGGATTAGAATATTGAGTGTTTGAATCCCTTGATCACGCTCAATACAATATTAATTTTAGAATGATCACAGAAGGTGAAAAGGCACTGCTGGGATTTGAACCCAGGATCTCCTGTTTACAAGACAGGTGCTTTGACCAGCTAAGCCACAGCGCCTTGCACTTGCACTTTAAGCACATGCACACAGCTCGGTCAAGGGACATCTCACCGGGTGTCACTCGCCCTGCTGAGGGCACATCTTCTCAGGCGGTGCACCATGACTCTGGGTCGGCAGTAAAAGCTCTCTCCCTCAGCTCCCGGTGTGACTGTCGACTGTATCACGCCGCCAAGGTGGGGACTGGCCCACGTACACAGAAAAGTAGTGTTGTGCCAAATTGAAAAAGGAACTAGGAATTTGTTACCAGATTTTCAGTAGTAGGGCGTTACACTATTTTTACCCGACAAAAGTAGTTACATTACACCCAACACTGTTAGTTGGACATCTTAAATCACAATATTCATCTGAAACAAATTAGTAAAAGAAAATAGTCCACTGACTTCTGTGTAACAAAACTGAGAAAAGATATGATTTATGCCATTCTGTGGAAGATTATAGACAAAGGAACAACATTTCCATGGAAACAAGCAGGCGCAGGCCCTCCCCCAGGGAAAATAAGAGTCAGGTTTGTGGATATGCAAGTTCAGCAGCAATAAAGTTACATAATGGGGCTTTAATTAATATCATATCAACCACCATACTTAACCAGTCAGACGTTTGGACACACATACTCTTTGACCTACTTTCTATATTTGGAATACATACTAAAGACATCCAATATGTGAAGCAATGTGTATGGAGTATGATGAAGTCTCCTGAAATGGTTTTCACTTAACAGCTCTGCAGCATCAGGGTCACGCAGTGCCAAGCTTACTAAGCAGTGATCAAAGACTTTTTGTTTACTACATTCCATATGTGTTATTCATAGTTTTGATGCCTTCAGTGAGAATCTATAATGTAACGAGTCATAAAAATAGAAAAAACAGAAATGAAAATTTGTCCAAACTTTTGACGAGAGTTTTTGATGTTTCTGTTTTCTCATCTGTGTTTTAATGTTGTTTGGTCATCAAAACCATACCAGGAGTTGTGTTCTGTTTCATTAGGCTGATCCACCTTGTGATGTCATGTGGTTATACAGGCTCCACTGTGGTTTTAAACTCCATACACATTCATTAGAATTGTTTGGATGATTTCAACTCTGGAATTTTCTACTGAATTAGAGGTAAAAGGAGCTGTTAACTACCACTTCATGAGATCATAAGATGGAAAAGAGTATTTGAGCTTTGGAGATGTGCAGTCTAATAATGCAGGATTTCTCAAACATGTGTGAATGAAGCAAAAACATAACTTTGGGCATGTTCTTAGAAGGTGACAACATTATAACACGGCTTAAAACTCACAAGAGTCAATTTTGCGTAAAACGTTTTCACACGTTTTTTGCCGACATGAGTTTCCTCCGCAGGGTGGCTGAGCGCTCCCTTAGAGATAAGGTGAGGAGCTCAGTCACATGGTAGGAACTTGGAGTAGAACTGCTGCTCGTCCACGTCAAGAGGAGCAGCTGAGATGCCTTCTGGGCGCCTCCCTCGAGAAGTGATCTGGGCATGTCCCACTGAGAGGAGACCACGAGGAAGACCCAGGACACGCTGGACGGACTCTGCTGGCCTGGGAACACCTCGGGGTCCCCTGGAGGAGCTGGAGGAAGAGTCCGGAGTGAAGGAAGTCTGGGAGTCCCTGCTTAGACTGCTGCCCCTGCGACCCGACCGAAGAAAATGGATGGATGGACATAACTGCATTCAATGAGTTTATAATCACTTTTCACAACTTTCAGAGACCAGAGTGGAGTTTTGCTGTCACGGTAAAACAACTAGCCTACTAACTGTGCACTTCTAAACAATAAAACACTTTATAATTAGATGCATGGAGTACACAGAAGAATTATTTTGACCTGAACTTCTTATACAATATATCATATTTTCCGGGTTATTAGGCGCGCTCTTAAGCCTCTAACCCCATCAAAAAACGACTGCGCTCCCCACAATCCAGAACGCAGCAAAATACACGAATCCACTCTGGTGTCCCAGCACGACTTCAGTAAACTACAAAGCCGCACGCAAACACGCACGGCGCAGACAGCGACCGCTCGGCGAAAAACACCCACAGACACACTCATCACTCCACGCCGACGAGGAACGGAACAGAGGAACAAACCGAAAAAGCGAGTGCAATGTGCCACTTCTAAATACGACTGAACAACTGAGTCACTGTGAACACGCCGACAATCCGTTGGTCCCAGACAGCACCCTCCCTACACGCCACAACTGAACAAAGCCTAGAGTCACCGTGAACGCACAAACAAACAAAACCACTCACCCATCACACTGTTGTGTTTCCTTTAAATTTATTTGTGAAAAAAGTTCGAAAATAGACCATTTAGTGACAGTGTGTCTTATAATCCAGATAAGCCTAATAGCCTGGAAAATACGGTACCTGTACTGGGGCAAGACACATTTTGCTCAAATACATGAAAAAAAAAAAAATCAGGTACAGAATATTTAACTTGCACTGAATGCACCACTAAATAAATGTCGATATCCTTATGAGGCATTGTGTTGTGTTGTACTGCTGCTATATCACTTGTGTTTTGTGACTAGTTTCACCATGAGTCATTGCTGTGCTAAAGCTAATTATTGTTTGTGGTCACTCGCTGCTGATTCATACAATCATCAACAAATATTCTAATTGGAGTGGCCACAATTTTCAAACGCTTTCATGAGGCGACCTGCAGCTACATGCTTGAAATGTTAATGGCAGGTTTGGAGGGAGGAAAAACAATAATTGACGACTCCAATAGCAAAAAAAAAAGATTCTTAATTGCGTGTTGCCATATTAAAAAATGTAATAATTTGATTTGTTTGGTTTTGAATGCAGATGACATGATAAACAGATTGGAATTTCAACTCACATGCTGAAAATTAAGTTAAATATTTGGAAAAGCAGGTGTTATTTATTTAAAGGTGCAAAAATGTGAAACAGAACAGAACTCACCATGATGAGGTTTTTCTTTTTTTCACAACTTTGACCTGTATTGGAGAAAGACAAACTCTGCTCAGTTACTTGGGGGACAGGCTCCTAAGGATAGACACTATAGGTAAAACCGTTTTTGTTAAATTAAATTGTTAAATTTTAGTTCACCAACCACATTGTCAAGTCTGCACCAAAGATCAGCCCTTAACCCTTACAAACTGTTCATTTCTGAAGCCTTCACAGTATGGTTTGGCTCATATTTGACCTCGACCAAGAATTCCCTTAAATGTCTATACCAAATTTTGAACTACAGATCTATTTAGAATGTTTAAATAGACTGTCCCACATTAATAAATATGTGTAATAAATAAATATAATGTTTCTGAGAGCAGGAAGAGCATATTTTTTTAAGTTTTACAACACTCGTTTTTCTACTATTACAAGTATCATAGTCCTGTTTTACAAAACACATAAAAACAAATTATTGCATTTGAAAATGACATGAATATTCTGGAACTGTTGGAATTTATAATATATCCATGTTTATCCACTGCAGCCATTCTGCTTCAATGCATTCAGAGCAGTGGTAGGAAACTTTGCGTGTGTGGGACTTGAATCTGTGTTCCCCACATTTGCAGCAGTTTGTATCTGTTTTGCAGTTCTTCTTTGCAGGGTTAAAGTTGTATCTCCTTCTCTTCTGTGCCCTTGTGTTGGTTTCTGGTGTGACTTCTTGATCAGGGCCAGGCTCAGATCTTAGCTTAGATCCACACGTTCCTTTCAACGGACGTTGCTGCCGCTGTCCCACAAAACGCCACAGCCAAAAACCTCGTCCTTTTCCTTCTCAATCTCCTCCTTAAAACAAGTAAGTTGTTCATGTTCTGGCTCCGGTACAAGAGGAACTTTAAAATCTCCAGGTGCTTGAGGCTGCGTTCATGTTTGGACAACTTCCGTAAACACAGAGACGCTCACTGCGGTTGACGTCGTCGTGTCTCCAGTGCACATGCGGGACACTTTCGGGCCATTTAACGTTCACACTGGAGTCACATACAAGTCACATTCAATTGGAAATGTGAACGACCTCAAAAAAACATCGGATTTCACAAAAAAATTGGAATTGAGCGTTAAGCCCTGCAGTCTGAACGTAGCCTAAGACTGCACTGTCCTCACCATCACTGCTGAAGCTGCTGTGTGGAGAAGCTGGTGTCACCTTTGCATATAGGGAGACACTAGGGCCTTTCCAAACTCCTCCAGAAAAGAACCTCCTCCAGTTCACCCTGCTTGGCCTCCAGGTCAGGTTCAGCTCACGCCAAAGACAAAGCGGGCCAGTGGGAGGTTCTGCTCTTGCAAAATTGACCCGAAACAGGCTCAGTGTCCTAAAATTTGTAGCACCTGTACAAAAGTAAAACATTTTTAAATATTTTCATTTTTGTGTAATTTGGCCAAATTTAGGAAAAGTCATCAAATTTCAGGATAAAAGAATGATGCTCAGGGCATGTTTTCTACTGTTGAATGTCAAAACGGATCAAATTTGACCTGAACAGTATGTAAGGGTTAAAGTATCAGCTCCAAACTGTACAATCATGTCAAGATTCTGACTGGATACAGAAGAATTTGTAGATATGTAAATTCTAAAACCGATCTACTCAAGTCTTAAGCTCAAAATGAGGCGACATTTTAGTTATTCGGCTATTTTATTTTAATAAAATCAAGTTTACTCAAGTGTTAAATAAGAAATCCAAAACCCCGTCTGTATTTTTGTCAGCAAAATGAAAACTTAAAAATATACTTTAAACTGGCACCTTTCCTTTTTTCAGATTATTCTCAGAAATGTTTATATGAAAGCATGACCTTATGAGAAAAGTGTAATACTTACTTTTTTTTCTTCTTCCTTTGTAGAAGTGAACTACAATAAAAGTTTCAAATAGATGTCAAAAATTAAGATAACCTTACCTCACTGTGGTGGATCCCTCTGCCACCACTCCACACAATTTTATTTCATTTCATTTTATTTTCATTACGTTAATTACAGTGCACATAATTTAATTCCTTTTTAGACTTTAGTATTCTAATATGGGTGCACACGTTTTAGTTAATATAAGTCTGAATTTTTTACTTTATTTACGCTTATTATTTCTGTATTATACTTATTTGCCTTTTTGTTACTTTGATTAAGTTAGTAGATTTAGTTGATTGAATGACTGAGTGTAGTTAGTTGGTCCTCATGTATTTAAACACCTCTGTTCTTTGTCTGGTTGGGTTAGTTTAGTTCTGTCCAGTTTGGTTTAAGTTACCCTAGTTGGGCTCGGCTTCTTGTTAATGATTTACCTTTGTAAATTTTTATTTTTTTATTTATTTTATATATTTTTTTATTATTTTTATTTATTTAGTTATTTATTTATGTTTAATAAAGATTTGGAAAAAAAAAAAAAAAAAAGCCTTCATCTGACTCACACTTCTAGGGTTTTTGCGAACCGTCTAGTGCAGAGGGTGCTCACACTTTTTCAGCATGTGAGCTTCTTACAAAATGACCAAGTCAAAATGATCTACCTAATACAAAGCCAAACAAACTGCACTGAAACACTCTGTGTCCCTTTTTTGGACCCTCACCCACAGTTTGAGAACCTCTTCTTTAAGAGAACTTCCTCTGGCACTTTACACAAAACTGTGAAAAAAGTGAAGGAAGATTTTCAAACCTGTTTTTTAAAGTTCCAAACTGGAGTTGCATTCTTTTCTGGTTTTGCAGTGATATTTACCAGCCTCTGCACATTTACCAAACCAAACACACATCGTGACAAACACAGATGCATTTGTGCACTTTTGTTACACAAACTTCAGCCAAATGTGGCAGTAGGTCTGTTCTGTAGATCCGCTCTATGCTGTAGACCTGCTTTGTGCCAACACTGGAACACAAATTTAGACTGGTTTTTGCTTCACGTTTGGTCTTGCTCTTCTCTAATCAGCCGCACTGTGGGAGGGGCTTGTGTTCGGCTGTACGCAGGAAGGAGCGAGAGCGTGAAAAGGCGAGGGGCGGCGTGCTGACGTGAGGCAGATGGACAGGTAGGATGTTTAGGAAGTTGAACCTGCCCTGTGATGCACGCTGGTACACGACGAGCCGTGCATAGGGAGCGTGTGTGTTTGTGATGTGCCGTAGAGTCTCCGCGGGTTTCAAATGAGCGCACAGGCTGCACTGAGACGCCCCACACGCTCCTGCACCCGCTACAAGTTTATTACCAACAGCAGTGGCTGTAATGAAATATGATCGCACTTGTTGAGTGTCAGACCTTGAGTGAGAGACAAGACTGAGTCCAAACGCGATCGAGTCCGAGACGAGACACGGCGATCTACCCACACAACCTTGGTGATCAACTGGTAGATCGCGATTGACGTATTGGGCACCCCTGTTCAAGACCATCTCTTTTTGACAAAAGAAATGTTACATACAATGACTTTAAGTGTTTAATTGTTTTCAGACATTACTACAAGTTTAGTCAGTATCAGGATATCAGTGTATGTATGTGGACTTTAGAGTCAGGACCCTGAAAATGGAGAAAGAGCCATCATGTTCCCTCATATTTTCACTGCACAAAAGGTCGTCGGGGTTGGTACAGCATGCTTTTCAAGTTGTTTGTCATTGTCCAAAGAGGTACCAATCTCAAAGTAAAATCAGAATAAACAAAACGGTCAGAATAAAACACCTCTCTGCCGTTTGGTGTGAAATGCTAAAGGTTATCTTTTTAAGACAGAGCCCCGTGGTACCTGCAGCTCTTGCACCTGTCAGGAGCAAAAAGGTTGTGATGAAGGCAGAACATGCTTCTCCTGACACGATCCAGGGACATTTCAGGTTATCCACAGCTGGAGCTCCTCTACAGCCTACGGGAATAAATACATGCGGAGAGGAAGATTGATTAGAATTAATGAAGACCACAAAAGATTTAAGATTCAAGTCCAACAGGTGAATACGGAATTATAGGATTGAATTGGGAGGAAAAGGAATTGATTTATCGACAAACTAGTTAAATAAAAAAAAACAAAAAAAACAGAATCATGTAGAGTGGGTTTATACAAACATTTTAAAACAAAAAATAGAGAGAAGAGGTGACTATTTTCCAATGTTTCTCTCCATCATTAGACACTCCTGCTCACCCACTCCACCAGAATATAGAGGGACAGATAATACTCCCTACAACTGTACAACAACTCACCTTTATGTAACAGATAATACTCCCTACAACTGTACAACAACTCACCCTTATGTAACAGATAATACTCCCTACAACTGTACAACAACTCACCTTTATGTAACAGATAATACTCCCTACAACTGTACAACAACTCACCCTTATGTAACAGATAATACTCCCTACAACTGTACAACACTACCTAGAGGGACAGATAATACTCCCTACAACTGTACAACAACTCACCCACTGTGCCAGACAATAGAGGGATGGGTAATACTCCCTACAAATGTACAACAACACCCCTTATGTAACAGATAATACTCCCTACAACTGTACAACAGGTCACCCACTGCACCAGAGTATAAAGGAACAGATAATACTCCCTACAACTGTACAACTCAACCACTGCGCCAGACTATAGAGAGACAGGAGGAGCTCATTCTCGAACAGACTTAAACAACTACGCTCCCACAGTGAGAAATACAGGACTACATTCACACTATAATACTCCCTACAACTACTCACATTATGTAATAACCATGCCATACTGTTACAGGTCAGGTCTCTGGAGAGGTGACCCCACTCATCTAAAGCTTAAATTCTGTTGCATATGACTGTTTTGATTATGATTGTCTAATTTTAATTTGGTGGGATCATAACTACTATAAAAATAAATTATAGTTTTACACAAATCTAGAAGCACTTTGCAAAGAAAGGTTGAAGCATACAATTTAACATGTAAGATTGAGCATTTCTGTGTACATTAGAGTAGTAATAGTAGAGTATTAGTATTAGTGTGATGTCCGATTTCCAAACGGGAAGTAAAAAAGTTAAATTTAAACTTTAAAAATGGCCAAATTGTGGAAAACGAGAATGAATGTTTTTTTTTTTTTTTTTTTTTTCCACATACTTAAATTTTCTTTTTGGTAGGGGATTCGTCATTTTCTTGTTTCTATGAATTTGTCATTGCTCTGCCTGGAATGTTCCACAGTGTGACATTAAACAGCTCTACATTACATTTATTCAATTACAAATGGTTTTATTGCTCAAAAATCCCTAGAAAAACAGACATTCTGACTCTGAGCGGGGTCTCCTCTCCACAGATCTGACCTGTAACTTGGTCTGGTGTTGGTCTCCATGGAGATAGAAAGGTTTAATATTATACTGCGAAACATTCCAGACAAAGCAATAACATGTCCACCTTCCACCAGAAAAGTTACACAATGCACCTTTAAAAAATGTTCTAGTAAAATGAGTGATCTAAGCTGTCATAAGGACTTTAAGTTTGCCTATAGACACAGAAACACCACACAATTCCGTTTTGGTTTTCACACAGACCACACATCCACCAGTTCTGTCAGCTTTCGACTGTTTACTCGCGAAAACAGGAAGTAAATCAAAGCAAATGAAAACAGTTGGGAGAGCAGCCCGCGGCGCTGCTTTCCGTCGGCACAAATGGAAAATCGGAACAGAAATGGTGCCAGCGAAAGGTCATCCATCGCTGGGAAAATTAAAACAAATCAAATCCTTTTTAGCGTTAAAATACCAAATCCTTGACATTATCTTGCTACAAAATAAGTCTAGTAAAAGAGGCACCTGCAGTTCTCATCATCGAAATGCGGAATCATTTTAATGAAGCAAAAGACCTGACCAAGTGCGCCACTCTGGGGGAATTACTCATTTGTGGTTCATCTAAATTTGACAGAATTATGTGAGAAATAATTATTCTTTAAAAAGCCTTGACTGTTTTTTGAATGAGTTTTACAGTTGAAGACTTTTCATCAATGGACAAATAACTCCAATGCCCTCAAGTGCAATAATGGGACTCATAATGTCTTATTATCGTTTTAACTAGTGATGGGCGGTCTGGTCCTTTTCAGACATTTGGTTCTGTTGGATTGGATTAGGTAAGCACATAAAGGTCCTATGTTACACAGAATGGACTCATGTGCGCTTTAAGTCACTATAATGTTATATTATAATTTGGGCCGGGCACGTTAACGCGTTAACTTTGCGTTAACTAATTAAGTCATTAACAATTATTTTAACGCTGTTAACGCAGTTTTTATTATTTATTTATTTATTTATTTTATTGTAAACGTCTGTTTCTCACTGGCTTTTATTTTGAAAAAGTCCACCGCGAGCGTTTCTTTAAGTTTTACGTCTTTTCTTTACACTTTTTTCACTTTTTTCTGACCACGTGAGATGCAACGTGTCCGAGCCACGGACACGGTTTGGTCGCAGGCTCCGACTCCGGCCGCGAGTTTGGCCGCGAGTTCGGCCGTGTGCTCTGGCTCCGGCCGGACCAGCCCTGCGCTCTGAGCTGAGCTTGTTTCTTTAGTTCAGTGCTGGAGTCACTGATTTACCCAGATACCACTGGAAGAAAAATTCTGATTGGTCCATTTCCATTCCATTATATTAACCCTTTGTTTCCCACGAAATATCAGTCCAAGTTTATAACAATGATCTAGAAATTATAACTAGTGTCGTGTTTATTGCTCACTGAATAAAAAATATTCAAAAAATATATTAGTAGTACAAAAGTCCATTCAATATTTTTTCTTGACCGTCACTGAACACCTTGAAGGCTCTGAGGTTCCCCTGTGAAAGAAATGCTGTTTGCACAACAAATGTATGGCTCTTTTGTTTACATTTCCAATAAAATTTCCAATAAAAGTGCGTTATACTCTACTTTTTAATTCATTAATTGGTTTTGTGTATAACGTGATTAATCGTGATTAATTTTTTTTAAATTTTTGCCCAGCCCTAATTATAATGTTGTTCCTTCTTCAAAAACATATGCAGAGGAGTGT
>NW_026571047.1:2942729-2983038 GCF_026225935.1 Boleophthalmus pectinirostris
GCTCCCGGTGTGACTGTCGACTGTATCACGCCGCCAAGGTGGGGACTGGCCCACGTACACAGAAAAGTAGTGTTGTGCCAAATTGAAAAAGGAACTAGGAATTTGTTACCAGATTTTCAGTAGTAGGGCGTTACACTATTTTTACCCGACAAAAGTAGTTACATTACACCCAACACTGTTAGTTGGACATCTTAAATCACAATATTCATCTGAAACAAATTAGTAAAAGAAAATAGTCCACTGACTTCTGTGTAACAAAACTGAGAATAGATACGATTTATGCCATTCTGTGGAAGATTCTAGACAAAGGAACAACATTTCCATGGAAACAAGCAGGCGCAGGCCCTCCCCCAGGGAAAATAAGAGTCAGGTTTGTGGATATGCAAGTTCAGCAGCAATAAAGTTACATAATGGGGCTTTAATTAATATCATATCAACCACCATACTTAACCAGTCAGACGTTTGGACACACATACTCTTTGACCTACTTTCTATATTTGGAATACATACTAAAGACATCCGATATGTGAAGCAATGTGTATGGAGTATGATGAAGTCTCCTGAAATGGTTTTCACTTAACAGCTCTTCAGCATCAGGGTCACGCAAGTGCCAAGCTTACTAAGCAGTGATCAAAGACTTTTTGTTTACTACATTCCATATATGTGTTATTCATAGTTTTGATGCCTTCAGTGAGAATCTATAATGTAACGAGTCATAAAAATAGAAAAAACAGAAATGAAAATTTGTCCAAACTTTTGACGAGAGTTTTTGATGTTTCTGTTTTCTCATCTGTGTTTTAATGTTGTTTGGTCATCAAAACCATACCAGGAGTTGTGTTCTGTTTCATTAGGCTGATCCACCTTGTGATGTCATGTGGTTATACAGGCTCCACTGTGGTTTTTAAACTCCATACACATTCATTAGAATTGTTTGGATGATTTCAACTCTGGAATTTTCTACTGAATTAGAGGTAAAAGGAGCTGTTAACCACTTCATGAGATCATAAGATGGAAAAGAGTATTTGAGCTTTGGAGATGTGCAGTCTAATAATGCAGGATTTCTCAAACATGTGTGAATGAAGCAAAAACATAACTTTGGGCATGTTCTTAGAAGGTGACAACATTATAACAAAAAACTCACAAGAGTCAATTTTGCGTAAAACGTTTTCACACGTTTTTTGCCGACATGAGTTTCCTCCGCAGGGTGGCTGAGCGCTCCCTTAGAGATAAGGTGAGGAGCTCAGTCACATGGTAGGAACTTGGAGTAGAACTGCTGCTCGTCCACGTCAAGAGGAGCAGCTGAGATGCCTTCTGGGCGCCTCCCTCGAGAAGTGATCTGGGCATGTCCCACTGAGAGGAGACCACGAGGAAGACCCAGGACACGCTGGACGGACTCTGCTGGCCTGGGAACACCTCGGGGTCCCCTGGAGGAGCTGGAGGAAGAGTCCGGAGTGAAGGAAGTCTGGGAGTCCCTGCTTAGACTGCTGCCCCTGCGACCCGACCGAAGAAAATGGATGGATGGACATAACTGCATTCAATGAGTTTATAATCACTTTTCACAACTTTCAGAGACCAGAGTGGAGTTTTGCTGTCACGGTAAAACAACTAGCCTACTAACTGTGCACTTCTAAACAATAAAACACTTTATAATTAGATGCATGGAGTACACAGAAGAATTATTTTGACCTGAACTTCTTATACAATATATCATATTTTCCGGGTTATTAGGCGCGCTCTTAAGCCTCTAACCCCATCAAAAAACGACTGCGCTCCCCACAATCCAGAACGCAGCAAAATACACGAATCCACTCTGGTGTCCCAGCACGACTTCAGTAAACTACAAAGCCGCACGCAAACACGCACGGCGCAGACAGCGACCGCTCGGCGAAAAAACACCACAGACACACTCATCACTCCACGCCGACGAGGAACGGAACAGAGGAACAAACCGAAAAAGCGAGTGCAATGTGCCACTTCTAAATACGACTGAACAACTGAGTCACTGCGAACACGCCGACAATCCGTTGGTCCCAGACAGCACCCTCCCTACACGCCACAACTGAACAAAGCCCAGAGTCACCGTGAACGAACAAACAAACAAAACCACTCACCCATCACACTGTTGTGTTTCCTTTAAATTTATTTGTGAAAAAAGTTCGAAAATAGACCATTTAGTGACAGTGTGTCTTATAATCCAGATAAGCCTAATAGCCTGGAAAATACGGTACCTGTACTGGGGCAAGACACATTTTGCTCAAATACATGAAAAAAAAAAAAAATCAGGTACAGAATATTTAACTTGCACTGAATGCACCACTAAATAAATGTCGATATCCTTATGAGGCATTGTGTTGCGTTGTACTGCTGCTATATCACTTGTGTTTGTGACTAGTTTCACCATGAGTCATTGCTGTGCTAAAGCTAATTATTGTTTGTGGTCACTCGCTGCTGATTCATACAATCATCAACAAATATTCTAATTGGAGTGGCCACAATTTTCAAACGCTTTCATGAGGCGACCTGCAGCTACATGCTTGAAATGTTAATGGCAGGTTTGGAGGGAGGAAAAACAATAATTGACGACTCCAATAGCAAAAAAAAAAAAGATTCTTAATTGCGTGTTGCCATATTTAAAAAATGTAATAATTTGATTTGTTTGGTTTTGAATGCAGATGACATGATAAACAGATTGGAATTTCAACTCACATGCTGAAAATTAAGTTAAATATTTGGAAAAGCAGGTGTTATTTATTTAAAGGTGCAAAAATGTGAAACAGAACAGAACTCACCATGATGAGGTTTTTCTTTTTTTCACAACTTTGACCTGTATTGGAGAAAGACAAACTCTGCTCAGTTACTTGGGGGACAGGCTCCTAAGGATAGACACTATAGGTAAAACCGTTTTTGTTAAATTAAATTGTTAAATTTTAGTTCACCAACCACATTGTCAAGTCTGCACCAAAGATCAGCCCTTAACCCTTACAAACTGTTCATTTCTGAAGCCTTCACAGTATGGTTTGGCTCATATTTGACCTCGACCAAGAATTCCCTTAAATGTCTATACCAAATTTTGAACTACAGATCTATTTAGAATGTTTAAATAGACTGTCCCACATTAATAAATATGTGTAATAAATAAATATAATGTTTCTGAGAGCAGGAAGAGCATATTTTTTTTAAGTTTTACAACACTCGTTTTTCTACTATCACAAGTATCATAGTCCTGTTTTACAAAACACATAAAAACAAATTATTGCATTTGAAAATGACATGAATATTCTGGAACTGTTGGAATTTATAATATATCCATGTTTATCCACTGCAGCCATTCTGCTTCAATGCATTCTGAGCAGTGGTAGGAAACTTTGTGTGTGTGGGACTTGAATCTGTGTTTCCCACATTTGCAGCAGTTTGTATCTGTTTTGCAGTTCTTCTTTGCAGGGTTAAAGTTGTATCTCCTTCTCTTCTGTGCCCTTGTGTTGGTTTCTGGTGTGACTTCTTGATCAGGGCCAGGCTCAGATCTTAGCTTAGATCCACACGTTCCTTTCAACGGACGTTCGCTGCCGCTGTCCCACAAAACGCCACAGCCAAAAACCTCGTCCTTCTCCTTCTCAATCTCCTCCTTAAAACAAGTAAGTTGTTCATGTTCTGGCTCCGGTACGAGAGGAACTTTAAAATCTCCAGGTGCTCGAGGCTGCGTTCATGTTTGGACAACTTCCGTAAACACAGAGACGCTCACTGCGGTTGACGTCGTCGTGTCTCCAGTGTCACATGTGGGACACTTTCGGGCCATTTAACGTTCACACTGGAGTCACATACAAGTCACATTCAATTGGAAATGTGAACGACCTCAAAAAAACATCGGATTTCACAAAAAAATTGGAATTGAGCGTTAAGCCCTGCAGTCTGAACGTAGCCTAAGACTGCACTGTCCTCACCATCACTGCTGAAGCTGCTGTGTGGAGAAGCTGGTGTCACCTTTGCATATAGGGAGACACTAGGGCCTTTCCAAACTCCTCCAGAAAAGAACCTCCTCCAGTTCACCCTGCTTGGCCTCCAGGTCAGGTTCAGCTCACGCCAAAGACAAAGCGGGCCAGTGGGAGGTTCTGCTCTTGCAAAATTGACCCGAAACAGGCTCAGTGTCCTAAAATTTGTAGCACCTGTACAAAAGTAAAACATTTTTAAATATTTTCATTTTTGTGTAATTTGGCCAAATTTAGGAAAAGTCATCAAATTTCAGGATAAAAGAATGATGCTCAGGGCATGTTTTCTACTGTTGAATGTCAAAACGGATCAAATTTGACCTGAACAGTATGTAAGGGTTAAAGTATCAGCTCCAAACTGTACAATCATGTCAAGATTCTGACTGATACAGAAGAATTTGTAGATATGTAAATTCTAAAACCGATCTACTCAAGTCTTAAGCTCAAAATGAGGCGACATTTTAGTTATTCGGCTATTTTATTTTAATAAAATCAAGTTTACTCAAGTGTTAAATAAGAAATCCAAAACCCCGTCTGTATTTTTGTCAGCAAAATGAAAACTTAAAAATATACTTTAAACTGGCACCTTTCCTTTTTTCAGATTATTCTCAGAAATGTTTATATGAAAGCATGACCTTATGAGAAAAGTGTAATACTTACTTTTTTTTCTTCTTCCTTTGTAGAAGTGAACTACAATAAAAGTTTCAAATAGATGTCAAAAATTAAGATAACCTTACCTCACTGTGGTGGATCCCTCTGCCACCACTCCACACAATTTTATTTCATTTCATTTTATTTTCATTACATTAATTACAGTGCACATAATTTAATTCCTTTTTAGACTTTAGTATTCTAATATGGGTGCACACGTTTTAGTTAATATAAGTCTGAATTATTTACTTACGCTTATTATTTTCTGTATTATACTTATTTGCCTTTTTGTTACTTTGATTAAGTTAGTAGATTTAGTTGATTGAATGACTGAGTGTAGTTAGTTGGTCCTCATGTATTTAAACACCTCTGTTCTTTGTCTGGTTGGGTTAGTTTAGTTCTGTCCAGTTTGGTTTAAGTTACCCTAGTTGGGCTCGGCTTCTTGTTAATGATTTACCTTTGTTAATTTTTAATTTTTTAATTAATTATTTATTTTATATATATATTTTTTATTTTATTTATTTAGTTATTTATTTATGTTTAATAAAGATTTGAAAAAAAAAAAAAAAAGCCTTCATCTGATATTTTTTCTTGCTTTTGGACCACAGTTTACAAAATGGTTGCCAGCCCAGGCGCTCATGTACCCCTCCAACAAATGGGAGGTCCCAAAGTCAGGTCACTCAGTGAGTTTTTGAACATCGACCATCTGAGTGTGCTATGCGTTTTTTTTTTTTTTTTACTTTATGATCGACAGGTTTATGCCATACAATGGAATATTATTTGCCTGACTGATCAGATTGATTTCACTTCGTGGAAACCATCTTATCTCACAGAGTTAGAATTTGTTTTTGGTTTTTTTTCATTTAATGAATCACTGTTATTTGGTCGTGACGTATGTAATGCGCTGCTAACGGGACTAAAACGTCTTTCCCCTCGATAAAATTCAACAAACATTCTAATCCGTGTATCATTCGTTCATTCGTTTTTCAATATAAAACCAAAAATAAGAAAACGAAAAAACAACAGTTTTCTTCGTTATTTGTCTCCAAAACCAAAATGAAAAAACGGATAACGATTCGTTTTTTCAGTTTTCGATTTTGTGTTTAAATGAAGAATGGAAAAAACGGAAAAGACTTCCGTGACTGCGATGCCGAACTTTTGCACCGCGTACGGACTGAACTAGGACTGACCCAGGTCCGAGACCAGACCGAGACCAGAGCGGGACTGAGACCGGGACCAGACCGGGACCAGAGCGGGACTGAAACCGGGACCAGAGCGGGACCGAGACCGGGACTGAGTCTCAGTAGCGCTCTGGTCCCGGTCTGGTCCCGGACCTGGTCCATCTGAACCAAAAGCTCTTAGTTCGGTTCGTTTTCGTTGGGGTGAAAGCGTCAGTCAGAGGCTCTGCACCACCTCGGAATCAACCGCGGTTCTTGATCGCGGAGGACCAGAGCAGCTCGGTCTGGTCTCGGACCTGGATCCGTCCTGATTCAGTCCGTATGCGGTGAGACTGGGACCAGACCGGGACCAGAGCGGGCCTGAGACCGAGATCGAGACAAGACCAGGACCAGACCGGGACCAGACCGGAGGCTCAGAGCCCACGGCAGGACCGGAGCTCGAAGCTGAGGCTCGGACCCCGTGGAGGCTCGGAGTCAAAGCTCGGAGTCCGGTCTGGTCCCGCTCTGGTCCCGCTCTGGTCCCGGTCTCAGTCCCGCTCTGGTCTCGGACCTGGATCAGTCCCGGTTCAGTCCGTATGCGGTGCAAAAGTTCGGCATCGCAGTCACGGAAGTCACGTAAACGGGAAACGGCCGTTATCCATTTTTTCCATTCTTCATTTAAACACAAAATCGAAAACAGAAAAAACGAATCGTTATCCGTTTTTTCATTTTGGTTTTGGAGACAAATAACGAAGAAAACTGTAGTTTTTTCATTTTCTTATTTTTGGTTTTATATTGAAAAACGAATGAACGAATGATACACGGATTCATTCTCTTTGTTCCGGCTTTAAATCCTTGACGTTAGGAATCATTGACAACACAGAATATATGACACTTTGCTGATTGGCCGGTGCCCGGACTCACACTTCTAGGGTTTTTGCGAACCGTCTAGTGCAGGGGTACTCACACTTTTTCAGCATGTGAGCTTCTTACAAAATGACTAAGTCAAAATGATCTACCTAATACAAAGCCAAGCAAACTGCACTGAAACACTCTGTGCCCCTTTTTTGGACCCTCACCCACAGTTTGAGAAGCCCTTCTTTAAGAGAACTTCCTCTGGCACTTTACACAAAACTGTGAAAAAAGTGAAGGAAGATTTTCAAACCTGTTTTTTAAAGTTCCAAACTGGAGTTGCATTCTTTTCTGGTTTTGCAGTGATATTTACCAGCCTCTGCACATTTACCAAACCAAACACACATCGTGACAAACACAGATGCATTTGTGCACTTTTGTTAGACAAACTTCAGCCAAATGTGGCAGTAGGTCTGTTCTGTAGATCCGCTCTATGCTGTAGACCTGCTTTGTGCCAACACTGGAACACAAATTTAGACTGGTTTTTGCTTCACGTTTGGTCTTGCTCTTCTAATCAGCCGCACTGTGGGAGGGGCTTGTGTTGGCTGTACGCAGGAAGGAGCGAGAGCGTGAAAAGGCGAGGGGCGGCGTGCTGACGTGAGGCAGGTGGACAGGTAGGATGTTTAGGAAGTTGAACCTGCCCTGTGATGCACGCTGGTACACGAGGGCACACGCTGTTGCAGACGAGCCGTGCATAGGGAGCGTGTGTGTTTGTGATGTGCCGTAGAGTCTCTGCGGGTTTCAAATGAGCGCACAGGCTGCACTGAGACGCCCCACACGCTCCTGCACCCGCTACAAGTTTATTACCAACAGCAGCAGCCGTAATGAAATATGATCGCACTTGTTGAGTGTCAAATCTTGAGTGAGAGACAAGACCGAGTCCAAACGCGATCGAGTCCGAGACGAGACACGGCGATCTACCCACACGACCTTGGTGATCAACTGGTAGATCGCGATTGACGTATTGGGCACCCCTGTTCAAGACCATCTAATTTTTGACAAAAGAAAAGTTACATACAATGACTTTAAGTGTTTAATTGTTTTCAGACATTACTACAAGTTTAGTCAGTATCAGGATATCAGTGTATGTATGTGGACTTTAGAGTCAGGATCCTGAAAATGGAGAAAGAGCCATCATGTTCCCTCATATTTTCACTGCACAAAAGGTCGTCGGGGTTGGTACAGCATGCTTTTCAAGTTGTTTGTCATTGTCCAAAGAGGTACCAATCTCAAAGTAAAATCAGAATAAACAAAACGGTCAGAATAAAACACCTCTCTGCCGTTTGGTGTGAAATGCTAAAGGTTATCTTTTTAAGACAGAGCCCCGTGGTACCTGCAGCTCTTGCACCTGTCAGGAGCAAAAAGGTTGTGATGAAGGCAGAACATGCTTCTCCTGACACGATCCAGGGACATTTCAGGTTATCCACAGCTGGAGCTCCTCTACAGCCTACGGGAATAAATACATGCGGAGAGGAAGATTGATTAGAATTAATGAAGACCACAAAAGATTTAAGATTCAAGTCCAACAGGTGAATACGGAATTATAGGATTGAATTGGGAGGAAAAGGAATTGATTTATCGACAAACTAGTTAAATAAAAAAAAACAAAAAAAACAGAATCATGTAGAGTGGGTTTATACAAACATTTTAAAACAAAAAATAGAGAGAAGAGGTGACTATTTTCCAATGTTTCTCTCCATCATTAGACACTCCTGCTCACCCACTCCACCAGAATATAGAGGGACAGATAATACTCCCTACAACTGTACAACAACTCACCTTTATGTAACAGATAATACTCCCTACAACTGTACAACAACTCACCCTTATGTAACAGATAATACTCCCTACAACTGTACAGACTATAGAGGGACAGATAATACTCCCTACAACTGTACAACAACTCACCCACTGTGCCAGACAATAGAGGGATGGGTAATACTCCCTACAAATGTACAACAACACCCTTATGTAACAGATAATACTCCCTACAACTGTACAACAGGTCACCCACTGCACCAGAGTATAAAGGAACAGATAATACTCCCTACAACTGTACAACTCAACCACTGCGCCAGACTATAGAGAGACAGGAGGAGCTCATTCTCGAACAGACTCCAACAACTACGCTCCCACAGTGAGAAATACAGGACTACATTCACACTATAATACTCCCTACAACTACTCACATTATGTAATAACCATGCCATACTGTTACAGGTCAGGTCTCTGGAGAGGTGACCCCACTCATCTAAAGCTTAAATTCTGTTGCATATGACTGTTTTGATTATGATTGTCTAATTTTAATTTGGTGGGATCATAACTACTATAAAAATAAATTATAGTTTTACACAAATCTAGAAGCACTTTGCAAAGAAAGGTTGAAGCATACAATTTAACATGTAAGATTGAGCATTTCTGTGTACATTAGAGTAGTAATAGTAGAGTATTAGTATTAGTGTGATGTCCGATTTCCAAACGGGAAGAAAAAAAGTTAAATTTAAACTTTAAAAATGGCCAAATTGTGGAAAACAAGAATGAATGTTTTTTTTTTTTTTTTTTCCACATACTTAAATTTTTCTTTTTGGTAGGGGATTCGTCATTTTCTTGTTTCTATGAATTTGTCATTGCTCTGCCTGGAATGTTCCACAGTGTGACATTAAACAGCTCTACATTACATTTATTCAATTACAAATGGTTTTATTGCTCAAAAATCCCTAGAAAAACAGACATTCTGACTCTGAGCGGGGTCTCCTCTCCACAGATCTGACCTGTAACTTGGTCTGGTGTTGGTCTCCATGGAGATAGAAAGGTTTAATATTATACTGCGAAACATTCCAGACAAAGCAATAACATGTCCACCTTCCACCAGAAAAGTTACACAATGCACCTTTTAAAATGTTCTAGTAAAATGAGTGATCTAAGCTGTCATAAGGACTTTAAGTTTGCCTATAGACACAGAAACACCACACAATTCCGTTTTGGTTTTCACACAGACCACACATCCACCAGTTCTGTCAGCTTTCGACTGTTTACTCGCGAAAACAGGAAGTAAATCAAAGCAAATGAAAACAGTTGGGAGAGCAGCCCGCGGCGCTGCTTTCCGTCGGCACAAATGGAAAATCGGAACAGAAATGGTGCCAGTGAAAGGTCATCCATCGCTGGGAAAATTAAAACAAATCAAATCCTTTTTAGCGTTAAAATACCAAATCCTTGACATTATCTTGCTACAAAATAAGTCTAGTAAAAGAGGCACCTGCAGTTCTCATCATCGAAATGCGGAATCATTTTAATGAAGCAAAAGACCTGACCAAGTGCGCCACTCTGGGGGAATTACTCATTTGTGGTTCATCTAAATTTGACAGAATTATGTGAGAAATAATTATTCTTTAAAAAGCCTTGACTGTTTTTTGAATGAGTTTTACAGTTGAAGACTTTTCATCAATGGACAAATAACTCCAATGCCCTCAAGTGCAATAATGGGACTCATAATGTCTTATTATCGTTTTAACTAGTGATGGGCGGTCTGGTCCTTTTCAGACATTTGGTTCTGTTGGATTGGATTAGGTAAGCACATAAAGGTCCTATGTTACACAGAATGGACTCATGTGCGCTTTAAGTCACTATAATGTTATATTATAATTTGGGCCGGGCACGTTAACGCGTTAACTTTGCGTTAACTAATTAAGTCATTAACAATTATTTTAACGCTGTTAACGCAGTTTTTATTATTTATTTATTTATTTATTTTATTGTAAACGTCTGTTTTTCTCACTGGCTTTTATTTTGAAAAAGTCCACCGCGAGCGTTTCTTTAAGTTTTACGTCTTTTCTTTACACTTTTTTCACTTTTTTCTGACCACGTGAGATGCAACGTGTCCGAGCCACGGACACGGTTTGGTCGCAGGCTCCGACTCCGGCCGCGAGTTCGGCCGCGTGCTCTGGCTCCGGCCGGACCAGCCCTGCGCTCTGAGCTGAGCTTGTTTCTTTAGTTCAGTGCTGGAGTCACTGATTTACCCAGATACCACTGGAAGAAAAATTCTGATTGGTCCATTTCCATTCCATTATATTAACCCTTTGTTTCCCACGAAATATCAGTCCAAGTTTATAACACTGATGTAGAAATCGTAACTAGTGTCGTGTTTATTGCTCACTGAATAAAAAATATTCAAAAAATATATTAGTAGTACAAAAGTCCATTTAATATTTTTTTCTTGACCGTCACTGAACACCTTGAAGGCTCTGAGGTTCCCCTGTGAAAGAAATGCTGTTTGCACAACAAATGTATGGCTCTTTTGTTTACATTTCCAATAAAAGTGCGTTATACTCTACTTTTTAATTCATTAATTGGTTTTGTGTATAACGTGATTAATCGTGATTAATTTTTTTTTAATTTGCCCAGCCCTAATTATAATGTTGTTCCTTCTTCAAAAACATATGCAGAGGAGTGTTTTGTTTCCTTCAAGTTCAACTACATCTTCAAAATTTGTCAAATCTTCATAGAAAGATCATACAAAGAATCAAAATTATGTTTCTCACTATCCCATCCAAGGAAAATATGCAAAATAATAAATGGTCCAAGGTACAAGACAGTGTTTTTTGGGGGGAGTCAGGGGGGTTTGAGTCCAAGTATTCGTTGGGGAGTTCTGTTCTTGCGGAGACACAGATCCCTGTTTCCTGGACGCCTGGTGGTTAGAGAGGGGAGAGAGTTCAGCATCCTAACAGCCTGGTGGATAAAGCTGTCGGTGTGGGTGGTGGTGCGGGAACGGAGGCTCCTGTACATCCTCCCAGACGGCAAGAATGGGTGAGGCTGGATGCAGCGGGTGGTGATTGTGGGTGGCGGGTGAGGCTGGTGCATCGCGGGTGCAGGCAAGGCGGGTGGTGTATGCGGGTGGCTATGCGGGTGAGGCGGGTGAGGCGGGTGAGGCGGGTGGTGAGCGGGTGCGGGTGGTGTATATGCGGGTGAGGTGGGTGGGTGGTGTATAGCGGGTGACATCTTAAATACAATATACTACTATTCAAATACAATAACTACTGCTCAAATACAATATAGTACTGTTCAAATACAATATACTACTGCTCAAATACAATAACTACTGCTCAAATGCGATGTAGTACTTGTCAAATACAATATAGTACTGTTCAAATATATTATACTACTGCTCAAATACAATATAGTACTGCTCAAATACAATATACTTCTGCTCAAACATAATATAGTACTGCTGAAATACAATATACTTCTGCTCAAACACAATATAGTACTGCTCAAATACAATATAGTACTGCTCAAATACAATATAGTACTGCTCAAATACAATGTAGTACTGCTCAAATACAATGTAGTACTGCTCAAATTTTTGATTATTTGGACTATCAAACATTTCATGCAAAGGTCTTGCAGGTGGTGGACCCTCGGCCAGTGTCGTGATACGAACTTACAGGCTCGATAACTCGATTGTGATACTAAGGAATAGACTCAATACCGATACTGATACCACAATGATAATAAAAGATAATAGATAATAGAATGTCATTCCCAACTTTAACTCATAGTACTTTCTTTACACTTTATATGTGTGTGGAGTCACAGCCAAGAGTGGAGGGATTGTGATTTGCTTCACTCCTTCAGTTCAGACACAATTTTCGTGTGACAAGAAGAACATTTGTGTACATTTGTTGGGCAAGTTACTTTAAAACTGTAATGTGTTATTTATGACTTATTACTGTCATTTCAAATTTGTTACATTACAATATTAGTGTGTTTAAAATGGAAGGCATTACATTACTATTATATTACTTTAAGTTACTCTCAACAAAATAAGATGCTGAACTTTTGCGCCATATAGGGACTGAACTGGGACTAAACCAGGACTAAATCAGGACTAAACCAGGACTAAACCAGAACTAAACCACGTCTAAAGCAGGACTAAACAGACTAAACCAGGACTAAACCAGAACTAAACCACGTCTAAAGCAGGACTAAACCAGAACTAAACCACGTCTAAAGCAGGACTAAACCAGAACTAAACCAGGACTAAACCAGAGCTAAACCACGTCTAAACCAGAACTAAATCAGGACTAAACCAGAGCTGAACGAGAACTAAACCAGGACTAAACCATGTCTAAACTGGACATCTGGAACTAGAACTTGGAATCTAGGACCGCCCCTGGGAGAACCCCCGAGCACGATTGGGCGTCAGCTGCGTTTAGCTTCTCGGAGCGTGGAGTTCTGCATCGGTCCTTTCGCTCGCGATCACGGTCTACACGGGCTCACCTCCGGCGTTTCACCACTGAGATATCACAGTGATTTTTTTGTGATTTTGTATGAAGCAAAATGAAAAACCCACCTCTTCAATCCAGGTTAAAAAAGCATTGTACTGTACGTTACTGACATTTGTACCGAGTTAAATATGAACACTTTTGTCCCTGTAATTCCGAACATTACTGCGTTACAGCAAAACACAATGCATTATAGTAATTTGTTACTTTTATAACGCGTTACTCCCAACACTGTGTTGACAGACTGAAGTCACATGTCAAAAGATTGGATGTGTATTGGTTTATGGAAAGAAAAGATCAGATACAGGTCACCATAATTCAAATTTGAACATAAAAAAAAATGGGAATGGGAAAAGAATGAACTGTTTTGCTTGTGTGATTCAGCCAGATATTTGTGTCTTAACAGTCTAAACTCTTAAATAGTCCTAATTATAAAAGCACACACACACTTTTGTACGCACAAGGCTGAAATAGTGAATCATGACAGCTGAGTAACATTCCAAGAACACTGTGTATTCTGTGTGAAGAACTTTATTTTGTTTTTGAGTGGAAAAATCTTCGCAAAACCAGCGAGAAATGGAATGAATAATTGAAGAGAAGAGCTCGGGAGAAGTGCCTCACAACACGACTTAAACCTTGAGCGTGGACGACCATTCAGCTACGTCCAAGTGGTGCGCTGAAGGACACATGCGAGATGTTGTTGGAAAATGAGGAAAATGTGATATTGTGAGTGAGTGTGACAGTGTGTTCCATTAAAAAATAAATAAATAAAAAAGTGTGTCACCATGGAAACAAGCAGGTGTTACTGCCAGGTCAAGTTATAGGTCATGTCTGCGAAGAAGTCATCTTGCTCAAGATGTTTGGAGGTATTTATTTATTTATTTATTACACTATACTCCTTATGTCCATTTTTCATAAATATCCAAGTAACTCCATAAATATTCAGGTTGTCAAGTTGTAGTTTATTGTACACTGCAACTTGACAAACCTGATGCGATAGTTTCATGCAGTAGTTTCATTAGTGGGATCCATTCCAGTTGTTGTGACAGCACTCTGAAGGGGGAGTGACTTAGCGCAGAGAGCTAAAGTGAAAAAGTAAAAGTGAAACGTATTAAACATGTCAATATGTTATTTTCAGTCAATATAGCATTTTCAAAACAGTAAAACCCCTCTTTCATAAATGCAACTTTGATTGTCATGCTTCACACAAGAGCGTCGGGTTTGTGGAGAAGCGAGCCTGCTCACAAGTGTTAAATAATGATTCTTTAAAAAGCCTTGACTGTTTTATGAATGAGTTTTACAGTTGAAGACTTTTTTATCAATGGACAAATAAGTCCAGTGCCATCAAGAGCAATAATGGGTCTCATAAAGTCTTATTATCGTTCTGACTAGTGACGGGCGTCTGGTTCTTTTCAGACATTTGGTTCTGTTGGATTGGATGATGAGGTATTGGCAATAAACACCCAGAATGTTACACAAAATGGACTCTAGTGAACTTTAAGTCATGTAATAATGCTGTTCCCTCATCAAAAAATAAATAAAAAATTTTAAAAAGTGTATTGTCAATTCTTCATATAAAGATCTTATAAAGAATCAAAATTATATTTCTCACTATCTCATGCATTATAAATAAATAATACATGTTAAATAGTGCAAAAGTGCAAAGTGCTCGTCTGAGTCCAGGTTCTTTGGGCTGTTTTGTTCTTGGGGAGATGCAGATTCGTGCTTCCTGGCCGCCTGGTGGGTACAGACCTTTTTAATAAATGCAACTAAGAAATGCAATAAATGCAAGGCGGCACGGTGGCTGAGTGTCTAGCACTCATGCCTCACAGCACGAAGGTTCTGTCCCCGGGTCGTCCGGGCCTTTCTGTGTGGAGTTTGCATGTTTCTCCCCGTGCCTCTGGGCTCTGGTTTCCCCCCATCAACCCATGCTACAGGTCTCCATGAACAGTTGATAGTCAGTTAAATTCAATCATTGTGCCCTTAGGCAACACACTTCACCCACACTGCCTAGTATGAAAGTGATGTGTGTGAGTGATGGTGGTGGTAGGAGGGACTGATGGCGCTGAGTGGCATGGCAGCTGCTCTTCTGTCAGTCTGCCCCAGGGCAGCTGTGGCTGCAATAGAGCTGGTTCAGTTCTGGTTTAGACCTTGTTTAGATCTGGTTTAGTCCTGTTTTAGTTCTTGTTCAGTCCGTATGCGTCCGAAATGTCCGGCATCGCTGTATTTTTGGTTTTTCACTTCATCGCTTGCAGTTAGTCCAAAACTCTGCTGCGCGTCTTTTAACAGAAAACAAAAAGCGTCATCACATTCAGGTATAGAGTGAATGAACAATGCTGATTAATGCTCTGTAAAGAGTCGGGGACAAAAAATGTCTGTGAAAAGTGCTATATAAATAAAGACTGACTTACTTAATTACTAACCTAGATTGTTGGGGCCTAAATCCAGTTTTGTAATTATGAGATAATTATTCTTGTTTTGTTTGATTTAATATTTACTTAAAGTGCATGATTTTTGGTAATTTTGGTCATTCTTTATGGTTAACATGATTATTAATTGATTATTTGCTTTAAAATAATTTGATCTATTTACATATTTCTTTCAATTATTTCTAAAATGAATCATAAGTTTACTAAAAGTAATGTTTATATTTGTATTATTTTGCATCTATGGCTCCTTATTTAAGGCCCTGTCACACCTTGATGATTTAGCCAGAGTATTTATGCCAATGTACAAGAATTTCCCTCAAACGCTGGCATACGCTGAACCATCGATGTTTATTTATTTATTTATTTTTACCTCCGCCAAGGAGGTTATGTTTTTGCCGGTGTTTGTCTGTTTATTTGTTTGTTTGTTTGTTTGTTGTTAGCAACATAACTCAAAAAGTTATGGACCGATTTTGATGAAATTTTCAGGATTTGTTGGAAATGTGAAAAGGAAGAACTTATTTCATTTTGGGGCTGATCCGGAAGAAATCCTGGATTCTGGATCAATTTTAGTTAACATTGTGGTAAATGGGGCCAAAAATTTGTTTCTCAATATCTGGGTTAATTATTGACCAAACCCCATGAAATTTGACTCAGGGATGGACAATGGGATCCTCTTTCATATTCCAAAGGCTGATCCTGGATCTGATCCAGAAGACTGATTTTATCGCAATTTATATAAAAAATGGGGGTAGTCCTTGGCGGAGGTCTGCGCTCTCTGACTGCTTTTCTAGTTTATTTTGGGCGTATACATAGCGTATTCATAACATTGAATTGATCAGTTAGGCTGTATGGTGTTCTCCGCAGATCGCCTACATGATGCTCTGTTTTTAAATGCAAATGACTGTTTCTCACGGCTCTCAGTGAGGACATTTTCCCACTGTCTGATATCCTCTGTGGCGAAGTATTCCCTGATCAAGTGTTTTGCATCGGCTCATATGATATATGGGAGCACAAAGTCTGGAGGAGAACTGACTGTTTCCTCCCCATTTTTATACCAATTCTCCTAAACGCTGCCAGTACACCATTATACGGTCGCTACAAGTTAGAAACACGTTCAGTTCAAGTTCAAGTTCTGCCGTCGTCTGGAACATGTCAAATACATCTGCATACATCAATATGTGTTGGAGATAAGTTTGATATAAGTCACACAAAGGTTCAAAACACGTTACTCATAAGTTATATGTGCGCTAGACATTATCTCAACATATTTGGAACTATGAGAAACTTACAATTAACGTGTGTCAGCGATCACATAACTTACCTACAACTTATGGCCCGCGTCTGCAGAACGTAGAAACATACGCTGACATATGTCCAGAAATTTTCAGCATGCTCAAAATTTTTTGACGACCTTGCCGTATGTCGCCGTATGCCAGTGTGCTTCAGCGTGCTCAGAACTTATACAATACTTACCTAGAACTTATCCGACGTACGTGCATCATGGGAGTGGGAGTGTGGAGTGGAGCCAAACAGTTTTTGACTTCCTGTCATCTACATGTTAAAGTTCCCCTTTTTTATGTTTTGTATGTCCTCTTTAATGCCTCTTTACTTTAAAGAGGACAAATTACAAATTAAATTTAGTGAATACTCAGTAAAGTTTGAACTGCACTTGGATCACTCTCTGTGGATTCTTTCCCTTTTGAGGCATTTTTTAAAGGTGGAACAAGGTGCACAAAGCATCAGTCTGGCTTCACAAATGTTTGGACCTCACACCTTACATAGATTGTCATGCTTCACATAAAAGTGTCAGGTTTGTGGAGAAGCAAGCCTGCTCACAATAAGAATGCTTTTTATGCAATAAAAAGATCAACAAATGACAAAAAGGTGCATGCTGGTGGTTTAAAAGTACTTTGTGTAACATTTCTGGTAGAGAGTTTCTGAAATGCTTTCCTCCATGGAGATGTTGTTGCTTTGTCTAGAATGTTTCACAGCATGTATTAAACATGTCTGTCTTCATGGAGACCAGACCAGGCCAAGTTACAGGTCAGATCTGTGGAAAGGCAACCCCGCTCACAGTCAGGCCACGTCTCAATTCTCTTTCTTCATGTCCTTCTCCTTGTTTCCTCGCCACGGTTTTTCATTTTTCAGCTGTCAATCAAATGTGTCAGATGAAACGGTGTCCGAAAGAAAACCAAAACATGAGGGAGGCTTCAGGAGCAAACATCAGATAAAAGAACAAGAGCTTATATCCTCTTTCCTCTCTGTGTCTCCTCTGTGGGAGGGACTTCCTCACCTATTTCCTGCAGAATCGAGGAGAGGAATCAAGGAGAAAGAAGTGAGGAAAGAGAAATAAGACTAGGGATTTTTGAGAATCTGTGAATCATTTGTTTCCTGTTTCCGTGACTTAAACTGCGATGCAAGACTTTTTGTGCCACATGCAGGACTGAACCAGGTCTAAAACAGGACTGAACCAGGTCTAAAACAGGACTGAACCAGGTCTAAAACAGGACTGAACCAGGTCTAAAACAGGACTGAACCAGGTCGAAAACAGGACTGAACCAGGTCTAAAACAGGACTGAACCAGGACTAAACTAGAACTGAACACGAACTGAACCAGAACTGAACCAGGATTAAACCAGGACTAAACCAGAAATGCACCAGTACGAAACCAGGTCTACCAAGTCAGTTCTGGTCCCAGTCTCAGTTCTGGTTTCAGTCCTGGTTTAGTCCTGGTCTAGGATTGAGACCAGGACCAGACCAGAACTGACACCAGGATT
The DNA here is from genome assembly GCF_026225935.1 of Boleophthalmus pectinirostris. NCBI lineage: Eukaryota > Metazoa > Chordata > Actinopteri > Gobiiformes > Gobiidae > Boleophthalmus > Boleophthalmus pectinirostris. The sequence goes on from NW_026571047.1 coordinate 2,960,920, forward strand.
AATACCAGGACTGAGACCGGGACTGAGACCGGGATTGAGACCGAGATTGAGACCGAGATTGAGACCAGGACATGATCAGGACTGAGATCAGGACTGAGACCGGGACTAGACCGGAACCAGACCAGAACTGAAACCAGGACCGAGACCGGGACTGAGACCTGGACAAGATCAGGACTGAGACCGGGACTACACCGGGGACTGGGACCAGACCTGTTTAGACCTGGTTTAGACCTGGTTCAGTTCTGGTTTAGAGCTGGTTTAGACTTTGTTTAGATCTGGATTAGTCCTGTTTTAGTTCTTGTTCAGTCCATATGCGTCCCAAATGTCCGGCATCGCTGTATTTTTGGTTTTATTTTTCACTTCCTCGCTTGCAGTTAGTCCAAAACTCTGCTGCGCGTCTTTCAACAGAAAACAAAAAAGCGTGATCACATTACCTCAATTCTTGCGTTGTTGCACTGGCTTTCTGTTAGTTTTAGAATTGATTTTAAGATTTTATTATTTGTTTTTAAAGCTTTCAATGGTCTGGCCCCACTGTACGTCTCGGACCTCATCCGAATTTACATCCCCACACGCGCTTTGACGTCCGAGGTCCAGCTCCATCTCATGGGGCCTAAAACCAGACTTAAAACCAGGAGGAGGTCAGGACCTTCTCTGTGACCGACCCCAAACTCTGGAACACTGCCCCCCCATGTACGAACAACCCCACAGTGGAGAGTTTGAAGTTTTGTCTGAAGACACACTTTTATTCTCTGACTTTTAACACCACGTGAGTTGTGTGATCCTCTGTGTCTTTTATTTATTTAGTTAATTATCTTTTTTTTTTTAGTACTGCTTTTATTTATTTATTTTTGTCATAGATAATAATACTACTACCATACGACTACTACTACTACTACTACTACTACTACTACTACGACTACTACTACTACAGCCACTACTACTACTACTACCACTACGACTACTACGGCCACTACTACTACTACTACTACTATTACTACCTACACACTACTACTACTACTACTACTACTACTACTACTACCACCGCTACTACTACTACTACTACTACTACTACTACTACTACTACTACTACTACTACCGCTACTACTACTACTACTACTACTACTACTACTACTACTACTACTACCGCTACTACTACTACTACTACTACACCGCTACTACTACTACTACTACTACTACTACTACCACGCTACTTACTACTACTACTACTACTACTACTACCGCTACTACTACTACTACTACTACTACTACTACTACCTACTACTACTACTACTACTACCACCGCTACTACTACTACTACCACCGCTACTACTACTACTACCACACCGCTACTACTACTACTACTACTACTACCGACTACTACTACTACTACTACTACTACTACTACTACTACTACTACTACTACTACTACTACTACTACTACTACTACTACCACTACTACTACTACTACTACTACCACCGCTACTACTACTACCACCACTACTACTACTACTACTACAGCTACTACTACTACTACGGCTACTACTACTACTACTACTACGTACTACTACTACTACTACTACTACTACTACTACGCTACTACTACTACTACTACTACTACTACTACTACTACTACTACGCTACTACTACTACTACTACTACTACTACGGCTACTACTACTACTACCGGCTACTACTACTACTACTACTACTACTACTACTACTACTACTACTACTACTACCGCTACTACTACTACCACCGCTACTACTACTACTACTACTACACCGCTACTACTACTACTACTACTACCACCGTACTACTACTACTACTACTACTACTACTACTACTACTACTACTACTACTACTACTACTACTACTACTACTACTACTACTACTACTACTACTACTACTACTACCGTACTACTACTACTACTACTACTACTACCGCTACTACTACTACTACTACTACTACCGCTACTACTACTACTACTACTACTACTACTACCGCTACTACTACTACTACTACTACTACTACTACTACTACTACTACTACTACTACTACTACTACTACCGCTACTACTACTACTACTACTACTACTACGCTACTACTACTACTACTACCGCTACTACTACTACTACTACTACTACTACCGCTACTACTACTACTACTACTGCTACTACTACTTACTACTACTACTAATACGCTACTACTACCTACCGCTACTACTACTACTACGGCTACTACTACTACTACTACTACCACTACCGCTACTACTACACTACTACTACTACCGCTACTACTACGCTACTACTACTACTACTACCGCTACTACTACTACTACTACTACCGCTACTACTACTACTACTACTACTACTACTACTACTACTACTACTACTACTACTACTACTACTACTACTACTACTACTACTACTACTACTACTACCGCTACTACTACTACTACCGCTACTACTACTACTACTACTACTACTACTACTACTACTACTACCGCTACTACTACTACTACTACTACCTACTACTACTACTACTACTACTACTACTACTACTACTACTACTACCGCTACTACTACTACTACTACTACACCGCTACTACTACTACTACTACTACTACTACTACCGCTACTACTACTACTACCGCTACTACTACTACTACCACCGCTACTACTACTACTACTACTCTACCGCTACTACTACTACTACTACTACTACTACTACTACTACTACCGGTACTTCTACTACTACTAATACCGCTACTACTACTGCTACTACTACTACTACTACTACTACTACCACCACCGCTACTACTACTACTACTACTACTACTACCGCTACCACTACCGCAACCACTACTACTACTACTAGTACTACCACTACTACCACCACCACCACTACTACTACTACTACCACCACTACTACTACTACTACTACTACTACCACCACTACCACTACCTATTATTATTATTATTTTTTTTTTTTTTATAAATTCTATTAGTTTACTCATTGTTGAAACATAATTCTGCTGATTTTCATCAAGTAAAATGTTTTGCATTGCTTTGTGAAGTCCTTGGAAACTGTCTTGTTCATAAAATGCGCTATACAAATAAAGTTGGATTGGATTTTGAAAAAAATAAACAAATTAATGAATGATCCATTGATTTTTGAGTTATAAAACCACATGTAATAGAATAAATACAAGGAGCTTTTTAACGTTCTGAGCAGAGCAGTGGCACTTCCATAGAAACCTGCAGCAGAAATGCAGTCAAACCCGGTCATCAGTCTGATTTGGCTCTTTCTTATCTCCTTAATAAAGTCAACTGCATCATTTCACACTATTTCCTGGACTGAACCGCATCCCGACTCGCCCTTCTGACTGCGGCCTGAGATCAGAAGCCTCTCCGCTGAAGGTTACCTCTGACCAAACACTTGAGAAGCCTCGACGTGGAGCGAAAGTGACTGAGCCGGGAAACCTGGAGCTGTGAATTAATCATACGCCCCGGAGCCAGTGTCTACCCTGCGCCTCAGTCAGCCGGACGCTCTGATTGGCCGTGACGCGCGCTGATGGCGTGCTCGCTGTCAGGCAGGTGTTGTCAATTAGAAGTTGAAAGGCGTTGGGAAAAAGCTGTCATTAGGCTGGGTTCTACGCCTGCAGGACGGCCCCCTAATGGAACCATTATATTCACATCTTCTGCTTCTCTTAGTCAAGCGCGGTAATCAGCGGCTAATAAAATACTGTCATCTGTGATCAGCTTCAGGAGCAGTGTGGATAATGGGGAAGGCAGTTTACAGGAGAATTCAAAGAGACTCAATCAGGCGAGTTAAAGGAGTGTATCTTGTGTTTTTCATGCTTTTCTAATCCTAACTTGGTTTTATGGTATAGTACTTATGGTCAATACCTTAAAATACCAAATAGTCAGAACGTTTATTTGTTTCAATCACTTAACAGACCTGGCGTTTATTTGAGACCAGGCGGCAATTTGGGGCAGACGATTCATTCCTTCTTCACAGAAACCTCGCTCAGCAAAACTGTGAAAATATGATCCGATGAGTTAATGTGGTCTAATATCATAATTTATGATATTAGGTTCTTTTTTTCAGACCAAGAGTTTGTGTTCATACTTGACAGTTTATTCTGCTCCCTGCGCTCTTCGTCAGAGTCACGTGATGTTGCTTTGACGTTTCGCTCAGATGATTTGTAATAGCCTGGTGGCAACCTTAGCGGTTTCAGAGGAACAGAGTCAAGTTGAGCTGGTTTATAGTGCAGATCCCAGTGCATTTATTCCAGACCAAAAAGATAGAAATCTATTTACAAAAGTCAAAAAAAAAAAAAAAAAAAGGTTAAAAACAGGCATGGCAGTTACCTGCACTCACATAGCACCTCTCCCTGAACAAGGTGAGGCTGGCTTCTTTTAAAGGCCCTGTCCTAATTGGGTGAGCCCACTTTAACGACTAGGTAAGCTCCAAATACTTGTACATTTAATATCTAAAAGCAAACTATCAAAACAGTGCCCAAAAAATATTCAATTATATTAATTACAAAAATATATATATCTTTATTTAAATTAGCAGTGTTTAATTATCTAAAATACTAAATAGAAAAAGTAAAAAAATTGTGCTCCCCTCCTCCGAAACTACATGGTTGGCTGCTCTGGAACCTTCTTAAGGTGCTCCGGCTCCCCAGGGACTCTTTTGGCCGGAGCACCTGAGGCAGACCACACCAGAGGGTCAAGTACAATTACTTTAACACAATTAATTAGATTTAAATGCACTTATTCCTTTTACTTCTTTCCTTTAATTTTACAGGTAACTTCAATCTGCACTCAATTATTCAATAAACATTTCTAAAACTTTGTTTCAGTTCCTCATTATTTTACCTTTTAATTAGCCCTAGGCCCATGTAATGGACTGGCTACATTACATGATTTAAACAGGTTTTGACGCTGTTTTCCTACCGGTGGAGGCAGGACGATAGTGCCACTTGCAGTCCCACTTCCTCAGGACAGTATCCGAAGGTGTGCACACGAGCAATAAAATACAAAGCAGAACAGGAACAACTCAAATGGGCCATTTGTGACACTGTAAAACAGAGAAGCACATTGTGGACTGGAACGAAGCAAACCTCACTGGGACAGAGGACGACAAACATAGTCGCTGGATTACAGAGGCAATCGAAATACAGAAATGTGCCCACGGGACGATAAACCAGGACGAGGGGCTTTTTTACTCTCACACACCTGGGATACTGTCCTGAGGAAGTGGGACTGCAGCCTCCACCGAGAGGAAGACAGCGCCAAAACCTGTTTAAATCATCTAAGCGACACGTCACAGCAACATCATGTGACTCTGAGTGTGGCGACACGAGGGGTAAACACTTGGGGAATGTTAAATTTTATAATAAATTGTTGCAACAGTGCCACCCCAAATCTAGTTTGGGGAAAGGGAGTAAATGTAAGGCGCACAGGTAACCATATCAAAGGGAGGGAGCCAGGTTCCATCAATTACACAATCTTTATTTTCTCTGTTTTAAAACACAGATTTAAGTTGTTTAAAAGTAGCTACATCCATAAAATAGGCAAACACTAAAACCTGACAGTGGGAGAAACAGGTACAAAATATTGAAACAAAACAAAGAGCTAAACCCCAAAACCAGAAACAACAAAACAAACAAAACAAAAGTAAAGTAAAACTAAAATAAAGCAAAGAAAGAGTAGAACAAAACAAAACAGCAGAGGCGATATGCTCACGCTGCTGCAGGCCCCGCTGACACCTAGAAAATGAATTGCTGGGATTAAAATCTGAGCCTGCAGTACAAGATTCTGGGCTAAAAACATACCGCGGTTGGAAGTGACAGTGCGCAATCCCAGGCTGTATCAGAAGGCAACTCTACGCAGAACTACTGCGTCCAGACGTGGTCCAAACAATGTGGACTGCCACACGCTATAAACATAACACACTTTAGAAGGTTGGTTGGCACAGGTAGCACGTGGTAGTAGAGTTTTGGTTACCTGCCGCCGCGATTTAGGGGACACGACGGCGCACAGCCAAGCGCAATAGGGTGAGAGACTCACTCGGCTCACCCATGGAACTAAGAAGAGACACTGGTGAGAATTTGGGCGTGGATGAATGAGTGGAGGAGTGTGGCAAGACCCTCAAGGCCGGTCTTGCCACATGAGGAAGAGCACAGGGAGCTGAACAAACTGTCAGGGATGAAAACAAACTCTTGGTCTGAAAAAAAGAACCTAATAACATAAATCATGGGAAAATATAGTACTCAAATTCTTTTAACCAGTATGACTATAATTTATAGTTTTTATATGATGGCCTGGCGACTACTTTGCTGACCTTGTGTGCATGATTCCTGCTGCCTCGTCCCTTTGCCACAACTTTCCCTCTTACGCCACAGCAGCTACGATCACATCTCAGCTTCCTCCCAATCACCAAACTGAAGTCATTTTACCAAAACTCTTAAAAACTGCTTCCATTTCCTACCCTCTTTCTTTTTGACGTCACTTCTGTTCTGTCACTTTTTTCAGTGAAGTTGAAGGTGATCAGACGCAGTGCAGAGAATAGAGCCTATCCATTCAGTCACACAACCAGTCTGGTGTCGGCCGGACTGACCTGAAGTCAAACTGCTCCTGTGTCGCAGTAAACCTCAGACTCTCTCTGTGCGCTAATCATCACATCTTGGTTAAATAAAGCACAACAAATGGGAAATTGGAGTTTGAGCAGCTCCTCGGCAGCAGCTACAGTGACAACGGGGGTGTCGTAATAGGCTACTTTCTATACAGACTCGGCCTATATTTGGAACTGGCGGTTATTTATCACGGAGATTAATTGAAACCCAGCTATAATTTGGTATTTTGAGGTATTTGACATAGTTTTACATCAGTTAAGTAGCTAAAACATGTATGTCATCAAACTTCTATCCAAAATCTCTTTCATTTAACAAAATAAAGGTATTGTTATTTATTTTTTATAGTCTAATCCTAACTATTGTGCAATTCAGACACCTTTTGGCCCTTTTTCACATTATGGTAACAGTTATGGAGATGATTTACTTATGTCATATATGCTGCCTGTGTCCAACCAGAATGTTCAATATAAATATTGGCATGTTGTAAATACCAGACAAATGATCGTGCTCAATCACAAAATAGCAAAATGATAATGTTATGTGACCATGTGGCCTAATGGATAAGGCGTCTGACTTCGGATCAGAAGATTGAGGGTTCAAATCCCTCCATGGTTGTCAGTGGGTTAATTTTTGAATGTTTACAGTAGAGAATAGAATGTGAAAAGGCACTGCTGGGACTTGAACCCAGGATCGCCTGTTTACTAGACAGGCGCTTTGACCAGCTAAGCCACAGCGCCCACATTTTCTATACTAACCATGAAAGAAAGCTAAACTTTGGGCACTTGGCGTATTGTGAATAACACTGAGACAAAAGATAAGAGATGTCCATGACTGTGTGGTCTGACATGTAAGGCGTGTGACTGCAGACCATGAGGTTGAGTGCTCGCGTTCCTTTGTGATTTTCAGTGTGTTCTTGGTTTTGAAATTATTTATGTAAGTTATGTATGTTTATGTAAGAGACACGAATGTGGAAAGGCACTGCTGGGATTTGAACCCAGGATCTCCTGTTTACGAGACAGGCACTTTGACCAGCTAAGCCACAGCGCCATCGGTTTCTGAGGTGAACATGAAAGGAAGGAAGCAATTGACATTTCTAAAGAACAGTCAGATAAGTTATCCTGCTCCTTCACAAGCTGGCATGTTGTAAATAACAGTCAGACAAATGATCCTGCTCAATCACAATATAGGAAAACAAAAATTCAATGTGAGCGTGTGGCCTAATGGGTAAGGCGTCTTACTTTGGATCAGAAGATTAAGGGTTCAAATCCCTTCGTGGTTATCAGGTCATACTTAAGTTTTGAATATTTACAGAAGAGAACAGAATGTGAAAAGGCACTGCTGGGATTTGAACCCAGGATGTCCTGTTAAGTCAACAAGCACACTGACCAGCCTATATGGACTTCAGTTCTCGAGAGTGAGGATGGGAATCATTTCGTGATTAGGCATCGATATGCTATCAGACTTGGCATCAGAAGATTGAGCGTTTGAATCCCTTGATGGCTCTCAGTGCAATCCCAATTTTAGAATGTTAACAGACGACAGTAGAAGGTGAAAAGGCACTGCTGGGATTTGAACCCAGGGTCTCCTGTTTACAAGACAGGTGCTTTGACCAGCTAAGCCACAGCGCCTTGCATTTGTATTTTACGCACATGCACGCAGATGAAAACCCGTTATTGGTTACGACGTTAACGCGGTCCAGTTTTTCAAATCATGCAGCACATTTAAAATTACACCATTATAGCACTTCGATGACCACGTGGCCTAATACATATGGAATATGACTTGAGGTGAAAAGAATCAGGCTTTGACCCACTTTTGTGGTAATCAGATTATGTTTGATTGTTTTGATGTTACCCACAGAGAAAGAAAATGTGAAAAAGCACTGCTGGGATTTGAACTCAGGATGTCCTTTTAAGTAGACAGGTGTTTTGACCACCTAACATGGATACGAAGAGTGAAGGTTCAAATCCTTTTGTGGCTATCAGTGCATGCTTGCTTTTAGAATATTTACAGAAGATACCAGAATGTGAAAAGGCACTGCTGGGACTTGAACCCAGGTTCTCCTGTTTACTAGACAGGCACCTTGACCAGCTAAGCCACAGCGCCTACATTTTCTGATCTAACCATGACAGAAAACTAAAATTTGGACGATTGGCAAATTGTAAATTGAGTCAGACAAATTGATCCTGCTCCTTCACAAGCTAGGAAAACAAAGCCAGCTGTGGTCTAATGGTTAATGTGTCTGACTCTGGATCAGAAAATTTGGTGGTGGTTAATCCCTTCCTGGGTTCTTGATTGTTGAATACTTACAGAAGATATCAGAATGTGAAAAGGCACTGCTGGGATTTGAACCCAGGTTCTCTTGTTTACTAGACAGGCACTTCAACCAGCTATGCCACAGCGCCTACATCTTCTATACTAAACATGAAAGAAAGCTAAAATTTGGACACTTGGCGTATTGTGAATAATGTTCAGACAAACGATCCCGCTCCTTCACAAGTTAGGAAATAAAAGGCACCCGTGACTGTGTGGCCTAACCTATAAGGCACTTGACTGCAGACCATGAGGTTGAGTGCTCAAGCTGGTTTGTGGTTTTCAGTGTATTCTTGGTTTCAAAATGTTTCCGTAAGAAACACGAATGTGGAAAGGCACTGCTGGGATTTGAACCCAGGATCTCCTGTTTACGAGACAGGCACTTTGACCAGCTAAGCCACAGCGCCTTGCACGTGACCTTTAATCACATGCACACAGATGAAAACCCATTATTGGTTACGACGTTAACGTGGTCCAGTTTTTCAAATCATGCAGCACATTTAAAATTACACCATTATAGCACTTCGATGACCACGTGGCCTAATACATATGGAATATGACTTGAGGTGAAAAGAATCAGGCTTTGACCCACTTTTGTGGTAATCAGATTATGTTTGATTGTTTTGATGTTACCCACAGAGAAAGAAAATGTGAAAAGGCACTGCTGGGATTTGAACTCAAGTCCCTTTAAGTAGACAGGTGTTTTGACCACCTACATTTTGAATAAGGAGAGAGAGGGTTCAAATCTTTGTGTGGCTATCAGTGCATGCTTGCTTTTAGATTATTTACAGAAGATATCAGAATGTAAAAGGCGCTGCTGGGACTTGAACCCAGGAGTTTCTGTTTATTAGACAGGCACTTTGACCAGCTAAGCCACAGCACCTATGCTTTGTGCATTGAGCCTGAAAGAAAGCTAAAATTTGGGCGCTTGGCAAATTGTAAATTACTGAGTCAGACAAATGATCCTGCTCCTTCACAAGCTAGGAAAACAAAGCCAGCTGTGGTCTAATGGTTAATGTGTCTGACTTTGGATCAGAAAATTTGGTGGTGGTTAATCCCTTCCTGGGTTCTTGATTTTTGAATACTTACAAAAGAGAACAGAATGTGAAAAGGCACTGCTGGGACTTGAACCCAGGATCTCCTGTTTACAAGACAGGTGCTTTGACCAGTTAAGCCACAGGGCCCCGCACTTGTACATTACACATGCACATGCACTCAGATGAAAACCAAGAATTAGGCACAGTTTAAGCATGGCCCAACTATACACATCATCTACCACATTCAAAATCAGACCATGACAGCACTTTGACGACCACGTGGCCTAGTACATAAAGAATCTGACTTCAGGTGAGAAGATTCAGGATTTGAACTTCTTTGTTGTAATCAGAGTATGCTTGATTGTTTTTAACGTTACCCCTAGAGAACAGAATGCGAAAAGGCACTGGCGGGATTTGAATCCAGAATCTCATGTGTACAAGACAGGCACTTTAACCAGCTAAAGCCACAGAACCAACACGTATGAAAGCGAGCATGAAAGAAACCTGTACCTCTACCCAATGCTGCTGAATCCCATGAGTATCACCGATTAAGAAAGTAAATTGGAGAACCGGTGGCAGTGAATTTGAAGGTTGATTGGTAATATGGTGTCTTGAAAATATGCAATTAAAGATTGCTCAAACATGCACAAATCACTCCAAATACAACTTCGAGAGGGTAAATGAGAAGTGGTTAGAAGCACTGAGAAGTTGATTTTGCAGAATAGATCAGGTTTCAATTTAAAAATCATTGAACACTGATGTATGAAATCCCTCAGTACTTCTCTGTAATCATTCAAAAGTTACTCTTTATAGGCGAGTTTCAGCTGACGTCATTGTTATTAAAAGCCCACGTTGCATGCTGGGAAATATTTTGGTCGGAGGCAAGAAACAAGGTAGCGGTCAAATACAGTGCGTAACCTCGCGTATTTATCCCCGATAATGGTAAATTCCTGCTGCATTATCGGATGCACAAATAGAAGCACGGAAGAAGGAAAATGTCTTTTTCGTATTCTGAGTGAAAAGAACCGCTAACGGTGGATGAAATGGCTTTCAAACATTCGCAGAGCAAACGTAGAAGATCCTAACAAACTGTGGACTCCAACAAGTTCAACAACATCAAGACTTTTGGAGACTTTCATCTTTTCTGCTGTGAATGGCCCAGGAGTTTCCACCAAGTCATTGTGGATATCGCCCAAGTGAATATTTGTCCAGGTAGTTGGCGATTCCGACCAGAAATTTTAAGTGTTCAGGTTTCTCCAAGTCCAATGGAATTATGGGGCTATCTAATTGTTATCAGCCATGTAAGTGTACTCAGTGTACCTGATGATAAAGTCCATCATGAAAATGTTAAAATGTTCCTATCACCCTTGGTTGTTATTCCAGTTTTGAGTATAAAAAGGAAATAAAAAATACAATGAAAACTCTTGTCCTTCAAGTTCTTACCTGGCAGTGCGGTTAGAAGCTGCGGAGGCTTATGTACAGTCCCTGACAAAAGTCTTGTCGCTTATTCATTTTGTAGAAACAAAAGCTTATAACCTGACTTTAAATTAATCAATTGGTTTTAGAAATGTCTCATATGAAAGCTAAAACCCTCCCAAATTATGTTCAATATACTAAAATAAATTTGCTTCTCTGAAGAAAGATTGATCATTTAATGAACACAGAAAGGTCAGATTTTGACAAGACAAAAGTCTTGTGGCCTTGTCATATGATGCACCCAATCCTAGATTACAGCCTCACCTGTGATCAGTTACTGATCAATCAATTAGTGGGTGTGTATAAAAAGAACCCCAGCACACCAGACCTTCACATCAACTGCAACTTGACCTCTGACAACATGCCTAAGATCCACCCTGAGACCAAAGCCTTAATTATCAAGAGGCTGAAGACCAGATCCACTGCTGAGGTGGTGACACCTTCAATGTGTCTCAGCGTCAAGTACAAAGAATAAGAAAAAGATCTGAAATGACTGGAGATGTTTTTGACAAGCCCAGGTCCGGCAGACCCCGCAAGACAACTGCTCGGGAGGACCGTTTGTTGATTTGAAAATCCAAGGCCCCTTTTCCACTGCAGCAGACTCCACCAGACCTGGTCACCTCAAGTCCCTGTGTCAACCACAACAGTTTGTAGAATTCTGTCTCGAAATGGCCTCCATGGTCGAATCAGTGCACAGAAACCAGCACTAAACAAAAGGCAATTAAAAAACTGTGTGTGGCATTTGCCAAGGCCCACAGCCTGTTAAAAGGATGGACACTAGAAAAGTGGCAGAAGGTGGATTTCTCAGATGAATCCTCGGTTGAATTACATCACAGCCGCCGCAAAATATTGCAGGAGACCTACTGGAGCCGCATGGATCCAAGATTCACCCAGAAAACAGTTAAGTTTGGTGGCGGAAAAATCCTGGTCTGGGGTTCCATCCAGTCTGGGGGTGTGTGAGACATTTGCAGGGTGGAAGACAATATCAATAACCTAAAATATCAAGAAGTATCAGCTCCTCTTACATTCCCAACCATAAAAGGGGTCAAATTTTGCAGCAGGATGGTGCTCCATCACATACTTCTATCTCTACATCAAAGTTTCTCAAGGCGAAGAAGATCAAGGTTGTGCAGGACTGGAGCCCAGTCACCAGACATGAACATCATTGAGCAGGTCTGGGGTAGAATGAAAGAGGAAACATGGAAGGCAAAACCAAAGAATCTTGATGAACTCTGGGAGGCATGTAAGACGCTTTCTTTGCTATTCCTGATGACTTCATCAACAAATTGTATGAATCATTGTTGAACCGCATGGATGCGTCCTTCAAGCTCATGGAGTCATACAAGATATTAAATATGGATCTCACAGCACCACTACTTCATTCACTGACGTTATGCAACATATTTTTGTATTTGAAGTAAATTATTTGTTCAATTTTCTGTAGGCGACAAAACTTTTGTCTTGCCAAAATCTGACCTTTCTGTGTTCATTGAATGATCAATCTTTCTTCAGTGAAGCAAATTTATTTTAGTATATTGAGCATAATTTGGGAGGGTTTTAGCTTCATATGAGACATTTTTAAAACCAATCGATTCATTTAAAGTCAGGTTATAAGCTTTTGTTTCTACAAAATGGATAAGTGACAAGACTTTTGTCAGGGACTGTATATGTGTGTGTTAGGTGTGTGTGTGTGATACAGTTACATACGGTGTGGGAGGAGAGAGCATGTACTCTGTGACACTGATGTCTGTGCAGGAACGCAGCCTTTATATGAACAAGTCTCTGAGGTGCAGGAAACAAAGTACCAAATGACACTATCAAAAGTTCTGAGTCTAATTTCTGGGAGGTTCTTCACTTGGTCATTAACTTGAACCAGATGAACGCACTGGTCAAGTTAAGGTTAAAGAAAATGTGACTTCTTTGCCTAGAATAATCCACAGTATTCACAGAAGAACTTCCATCGCCACTAGGGTTTGCCAAAAAATCACTTCTGGATAGTTTACCTCCCAAGGACTTAAGTGAGTCCACCTATGGAAAAGAATAGCATGTGCACAGTTTTATCTTAATTGGTAAATGCTCGACCTTACTTTGGTCTCTGCTTATGTGTGATTTTACTTGATTTTTTAGAGAAAACTTTTAATGTGTAACTCTTCTAAGTTACCTTTAAAAAAAGCCACATTTATTCTTAAGATTTCTGCAAGGTGCCTCTGTTTGATGTCAAAGTCAGAGGAGCAGATACTTGGAAGGAAATTGTCCTCACGTGGCCGTGTGCTCCACGTGTTTCTCCATTGTCATGTTTATGGTCTATTTTTTTTTTTTTGTCACATTTTACAGCACTTTTCCACCTTCAAGACTTTTCAACAAGGAACCACTCACCCACCAGTGTACACAGACACTGAGGGTGATATTTTACATGGGGTATTTTTTCATTGGTTAGACTCAAATAAAACATTGGGAGGAAAGAAATCTGATTTTTATTTTTATTTTAATTAAAAAACATTATTTTGTGGACCACCCTAATCTCCACTGAGACAGCACCAGGTCAAGTTCCAGGTGTGATCTGTGGAGAGACAGGCTCACTCGCAAATGAATGTTTTGTCTTTTTTTCCCCCTTTCTTGTTTCATTACACAAGCAACGTTTAATTGTTTTTTAATATCCACTTAATGTGGTGGGATAATACCTGTTGTAAATATAAATTAGTTTTACACCAGTCAAGTGTTGATTTGTATAGAGAAGTTGGAAAAAATGCCAAAAAAATGACACCGAGCAGATCACAATTCTAAATAATATTGATGGCCTCACACTCGGGAGACTCCATCAAAGTTCAAATCAAAAGTTAGAAACATTTCCTGCCTTTTAAACATGGATTCAACAAAATAAATCTGTTTTCATACGTTTTGATTTGCCAAATAATAATGTTGTGTGAACACTGGTGGAGTCTGGGCCCCGTGCATGACACGAGCGCTAGGCAACAGGAATGAAATCATATGATGTCATGATTTCCTACGGTGAAGTAATATTACAAATGACTTGATTTCCAGCAAAGACAGCGAGTGTGACTAACTGAAAACCTGCTGTCTAATACGAGCTTGTGATTTGAATATTATTGGAGAGGGACTTGTTGAACAGCACAGATCAGATCACCTGCTGTAAGCCCGACTCACTTATTTATTTATGGTGAGAATGTGTTGAAAGAAAGCTCGGATTTAAGTCTGACTTGAATAAGAAAGATCCAGACAGAGCAATGTTTCTAACTAGTTTTAGCCCAGATGTTTTCACTTCATTTGAAAGGTTATCAATGATTGAACACGTTGAACACTTTATGGCTACGTTCAGACTGCAGCCTGAAGTGACCCAAATCTGATTTTTTGGCCCCTGTGTTCCTGTATCTGATCTTTTCATGACAGTCTGAATGACACAGATCAGATTTTTTCAAATGTGACCCAGGACACTTGGATATGTGCTCCTGAAACTGATACATATCTGATCTTTTGACATGCGACTTCAGTCTGAATGGCCAAAGCGCATTCATCCACCTACACGTTAACAACAAGACACAAACGTCACTATTCTGCACTGAAGTAGGCGAAAATTGTTAATGAACTCCTTGTCACTGAAGCGAAGCACATCACCACTCACAGTGTTGGGAGGGTTCCTTTTAAAAATGTATTCCCCTACAGATTACAGATTACATACCTCAAAATGTAGTTTGTAATGTAATCCATTAAATTACTTAAAGTGACTAACATAATCTGAATACTTTGGATTACTTGGTTTGCTGAAGAGAAGCAATGACGAGGAAATCTTCACATAAGATGTTTTGTCTGCTAAAAGAAAATGAAAAGCCCAGACTTGACTTATATGTTAAAAACATCGGATTTCACAAAAAAATCGGAATTGAGCGTTAAGCCCTGCAGTCTGAACGTAGCCTCTGTCATCTGAATGTTCATATGTTGTGTTGGAATGGAGGAAACTGGAGACAAATTAAAGCAGTCATATGTTTGCAATGATTAACAGATGAACAGATGTAAATGCAAATGGTTTTACAACATTTTAACCAAAAATAGTCATTATTTAGAATTTCCCAGGTACACATGTTAGTTAATTTGCTTCTCTGTTAAGAAGGATGAAAAAATACAATTTTCTGACCTCAAAATGGTATTTGAGATTCACAGAAAGTATAATTTATGATGACAAACTGTAGAGAGTTCCAGGTCTCTGAAGATTTGTCCAGTTAAACCTAAAAAATCTGGATTTTCCCTCTGTCAAAAAAAAAAGCAAAAAAAAAGCTTAGTGTCTCTCAGTTAAAGGCACACTACAGAACTTTTCTGCTGGAGGGTACATACTTGTCTCCATGGAGATGTTATAGCTTTAAGTGGAATCGTCCATGGCATGACATTAAACACATTTATCTAGCATCTTTTCATTAGGAGTGTTTCTGTTGATCAAAAATACAATCATTCCTTCTGTGAATAGGGGTGACTCTCCACAGATCTGAATTGTAAGTAGTGCTGTTACCTGCTTATCTCCCCAGTGATAGAAGCATTTAATTTATATTGTGGAAACATTCAAGACAAAGCAATAATATTTCCATGTAGATGACCAAATGGTGGATCCTCCAAGAGAAAAGTTACACAGTACATCTTTAACAAATACTGTGAAACACAAATGTACTTCTGTCAGCAGAGGTGGGACAGGAAGGAAGTTGTTGTTTTGCAAGTCTTTGACCACAAGTCTGAGCCAATTTCCAAGTCAAAGAGAGGAAAGTCCAAGTCGAGTCTCAAGTCACTGGCCCATGAGTCCAAGTCAAGTCCAAGTCGTCTGCTTTGAGCTTCAAGTCATTTCAAGTCTTTAAACCAAAGTACAAAAAATACAGCTTAGATTTTTGCAATTTATATGAATTTTAAACTAAACTGTACTTCAAAAAAAGTCATGGTATGTTTATATATGAGTATTTATGTAAGAGTTGCAGAAATGTGAAATTTTCCTTTTTAAATGTTTTGACAGGATCTTAGTGTCAATCATTACGGTCAGAATAAGATAAGGTAAGATAAGATAAGATATGCCTTTATTAGTCCCACAGTGGGGAAATTCCAGTGTTGCAACGCACAGTTTCAGAACAGCAGGAAAAGGTAACATACAATAAAACATAGTATATATATATATATATATATATATATATATATATATATATATATATATATATATATATATATATATATATATATATTTAAAAGTGATAAAAAATAGTTATTTTGTCATTTGTTTATTTTGTTCAGTTTGCACTGAAATGGAAGGATCATGTTCTGTGTCCATCTGTTTTATTGTATTGTACTGTATATTACTGTAGTACATTTGAGGATACCACATCACAATACTTCAGTTCCAGATGTACCAAATCTAAAAAGAAAAGTATATATATATATATATATATATATATATATATATATATATATATATATATATATATATATATATATATATATTAGAACCATCAAATCTTCTCAAGTCCCAAGTCAATGACCTTCAAGTCCAAGTCGAGTCCCAAGTCTTAGCCCATTTTAAGTCCTAAAAGTCCAAAAATGTATCTCGAGTCCAAGTCACGACTTGCAAGTCTCCACCTCAGTCTGTCGTGATGGTTTTCATTTGCCAAATTTCCCTAGATCTAAATCCTGAGATATTTTGTCATATTCTGAAGTTAATCTCAGTTTCCTAATTGAGATCATTATGTTCCTCTTCACTTTTGCCTCCAGCTGCCTCTATTCCAGAATTCAGTAAATTTTTAAAGGGTCTATACTTTTAAAACACTTTTCTAACACTGAAACAGTACACTGATAATATTCGATTCAGTAGTGGTGCTATTTACATTGTAGGCGACCGTTGTGGAAGCTCACCCACTCATGACCCCTGAGTCCAGCGCAGTCGTCCATGCACAACGTCATCTCTCAATCAGGAGTAAGTGTTCCCAGTGAGAGGCCCTGGGGCTGTGGGCTGTCTGTCTCAACACTGGCTGCACTGTGTCCTGCCCTGCTTCAAAAATACATTAGCCTGTCAAAGTGTACTGCAGATGCCCTCTGAAGACTCCCTGACAGCAGCCCCCTCATACAGCTCACTTACGATCTACTATACTTGACGTTTTCCAGGGGTTTATCTACTGTTGTACACTTAAAGGGCCCATTTTCCATTTTGTGATCTCTGTTTTAATGTTGTTTCCTCATCAAAAACATAGCTGGAGTTGTGTTTCATGCTCCAGGTCTGTTTTTGGTAACAGCATTATAACATTACATTATAATAATTTGATTAATATAGGACATTTAAAGAGCATATATGTATTCTTGTGGCTTTAATTCTCTTTTAATTTGAGCACAGTGACAGTTAATGGATAGAAGTTTGGATTTTGGTTGGATACAAGTGATGTAACAATCGTGACAACATGCCAACTGAGAATTTTTGAGTTCTGGGTGAATAAAACAAAATATAACTACTGGTAAGTAGAAAAGTAGTATAAAAATCAAACTTTTGTAGCATACAGTGGAGACAAAAGCACAGACATCTTCTCTGTCCATAAATGCACAATGCTCTTACCTTCTGCATGTTTTTCTCCAAGCTAAATAGTCTGTATTGACGGTAATGAATGAATGAATGAATGAATGCTTTTATTTGTCAATTTCTTTACATGTACAAGACATACAAAGGAATCTAAATTGGAGCTGTCACCCCATCCGTACATGTACAAACACGTAATACATGACATGGTGGTACTAGACATCAGTGGTGGGGCGTCAGGGCCTTCAAGTCCTTCTCTGCAGGCCTAAAAAAAAATCTGAATCACAGACTGATGTTAATGATTTTATTATTAAATAATTCCAAATGGTCTGCCCGCTTCATTTCAGCCGTCACTTGTTGCTAGGCAGAGTCAAAGTCAAAGAAGTGTCGCTGAGGCCTTCACAATGCGTTCTGCAGGAACTCAAACACAAAATAAATGTCCATGAAACTGTCGCTTCAACCAATCAGATTTTTGAGTTGGTGTCACCAGGATCTTCTAGCAGATGAGTGTGTGAAATGCACACTCTGCCGCTGCTAGTCATGGACCAGACTGGAGGACAGGGAGCAGAGGAAGAAATACTGCAGCATAACATGAGGGTAGATAGAGAGAGAGAGAACAGCCCCCAGACCATGCCTCTGACTGGGCATCATATGGAACCAGTGCACAAAAAAACACCTCCGCAACATCAGCACATAGTCAGAACTTAGTGTAAAGTATGGGGGGGTGGATCTTTGTTGGGTGGGAACACTACATTACATTACACACTCCATTAAGAAAATCTTGATCATCTCTATTGGCTTTCGAACTTGAACATAGTCCAGGTCATGGTTATGATGGCGTGTACGTGTATGTGTGTGTGTGGTCTGGAATAAACAGAAACACAAGAAACATGTCATGAGTGGTTATTCTAACAACAAGTACACCAAATAATAATATTAAACTGGGAAAATACAATAAAGGCAAAATAACATGAAGTTACTTAATGTAACTAGAGTTGCTATGAGCGAGCAAGTGGTGCTCCGCGACCTCCACCACAGGCTGTAACCTCTGCAAGGGCCGCAGGCTAAGGGCCAAACCCACATGATGCAAGAACCTGAATAATTGCAGAGTAATTACAAATAAACCTAAATATTAAATATACATAGTGAAAATACACACAGGACATGTATACAGAGGGAAGAGGCAATGGACATAGGTGGCTGAATGTAAATGAGGGTAAACACAGTGCAGAAGAATAAGTTCAACTGTTATGTGACAAAGGAGAGGCAGAAACACAATTTTAGCAAAATGTATTCTCAAAAGGACACTCAAAACAGTAATACTACAGATTAAACATCATCACAAATTCACTTGGACTTCAAAAAACACACACAGAACAAAGAACACTGTCCTTTCTCTCCTACTTTTGCGTCGGAGCGGAGCAGAGCTGAATCATTTCAGAGCACAGCGCTGCCTCGGTGTGCACTCGTTGCAGCGTGATGGGGCGTGCGCAGGAACTCTGTAAAAGTAAGTGTCAGGTGCAAAGGTTTTCGGACACGCAGTACAGACATAACTAGACTTGTAACTAGGGAGGGTAGCGGTAACATAAGCAAGCGGCCATCCAGATCCTGCATGCACGTGGCGGTGGATACAACAGAGCCGCCCACCATGCTGGAGGTGCAAAGCTGCGAAGGCTTAGAGGAAGCGTGGGGAGGAAGGCCTTCCTTTCTCCAATCTCTCCCGGCCGAGTTCATTACAACTAAATGGAGCAACTACAAGAAGAAGAGTTTGCAGAGTTTGTCAGTGGCCTATAATGACTCTTTGAGAACATTACCGAAAGTGCCGAGGTTCTGTAGCACCAGTGAAATGTTTGTAAATTGTGGTGTGAGACCCTGTGCAGTTACAATCAGATGTTGTATTTATTCATTTATGTGTAGAGCCGTGAATCTGAGCAATCGAATCATTGAAGCTCTAGTGTGTTGTGAGAATTATTCTCTGTGTTTTTAATGTTTCATTCATGTTAATTCACCATGCAATATACAGTCCCTGACAAAAGTCTTGTCACTTGTCACAAGCTTGGGACATGTGGTTATGGACTTTGTGATGTCTACTAGGGTGACCAAACGTTCGTTTTCCCATGTCTGTGTTTTGCATCCAGGGCGTCCAGTTTTTTTTTTTTTTTTAATGATGCAAATGTCCAGGTTTTTATTACCGTTCATTGGGAGCATTAAACTGAGTGGCTCTCGTAGCGTCTGTGACTCAGAAGGAGTCACACAATGACTTAGACAAGAAATTCTCAGTTTTCCATCCATTCCATCGGGACAAGTGAGAGGTCATGTGCACAGGTTGTGAGGTGAGAGTACAGTGTTCCCTTGTTTATCGCGGGAGTTACATTCTAAAAATAACCTGTGATAGGTGAAATCCACGAAGTAGTCAACTTTTTTTTTTTTTACAATTATTATATCTGTTTTAAAGCTGTAAAACCCCTCAGCACAAACTTTATACACTTTTCTCAGAGGTGCAACCCTTTTTACTTCCTTTTTAAAACTTATTGCTGCTGTCGTCCTTTTGTTATTTTCCTCCTTCTTTATGTAAAGAACTGAAGATTCATTTATTCCATAATGGAGTCCTAGAGCGCAGAGTCCTGCACGGGTCTGGACTGATTCCAGGACTGAAGAGGAGGACTAATCCAGGACTAAAACAGAACTAAACCAGAACTGAAACTGGACTCACTGTCGGGATGAGGTCGGAGGTGACCGCAGGAGAAAGGACAGGAGAGCTCCACACCTCACGGAGGTAAATGTGGCAATATCCTGATCACGCTTTGCGGACAAACTGCTCGGCGCTCTCTCTCTTAAGTTCAAGGTTAGTCCTGGTTTAGTCCTGACACACCCCTGTGTAAAAAAAAAAAAAACATGCAAAATTGACACAAAAATAGAAAAAAAAAAAAATCTGCAAAACGGAGAGACCGCGGAAAGTGAACCGCGATATAGCGAGGGACCACCGGACACCTTAAGTGGGTAGGAGGCCCCACCTCCCACCCCCGGTAAGGTGTCCGGGTTTTCACAAATGGAAATATGGTCACCCTAATGTATACGAGACAGAAAAGGGGTGGGTCTGAACCCTTTAACATATGCCAATCCATGATAACACTGTCTGGGTCAACATTACTGTGAATTTTCCTGCTGTACACGCTAAATCAACAAGTTAATATTTGACAAGATGGTCGAGTATAAAGCTACCTGCTTTATACTAGGGGGTGACGGGGAGAGATGCTGTGTGGCTGAATCCTATAATCAACTTGAATCAGAGACATGTACCTGCTTGAGCCAATAAAGGGACATGTCTGTGAACTGCTTCAACTCTCCTAGACTCTCTTTAAGACTTTTCAGGCAGGTCAGGCGTGAGGAGCTCTGTCAGATTCACCTCTAAACTGTGGAGACACTTGTGGTCTTGTCTGTATACATTATAACATGGACTGTATTTAACTTTTTTTATTCTTACTATTTTCTTTTTAATACTATGAACCAGATAATTACGTATTCTTAATAAAGATTGAATTGAACTGAACTGAACTGAACTGAACTACACCTGGCCTTGGCCAAGACCGGTGCTGACTGGGGCAGGCCTGTAAGATAAAATTCGAGTTGTGGGTTTTGGGTCAAACAGCTGCCAAATTTCCAACTCTGATCTAAATAGACTGAAGTACATCTGTGGGTGTGGCCATGTTTGTTTTGGTTCACGCTGGCGCTTTACCTTCCACGCAAACCTCAACGCTGCGACATGATTGCTCCACTCGCCTCTTACAGCAGGAGCACTTTCAGATGGACTCACAAATTTCGCAGGATTCCATCTTGGTGTGAAAGGTTATGGAGAAGGTGATGCTTGTAATGTTCCAGAGTATGGCATTGAGGTTGTGAAGACACATAGATGACATCACCAGGTCAAGATAGTGACAGGTCATTTGTGAGTAGAGGCATCCACGATCACAGTACAAATGTATGTAAGAGATTTTTGAGCAATACAGCACGTTTAACTGAATGAATGCAAGAGAGAAAAGTAAATATTGTGAAGTGTTTTAGGAAATCAATAACAGCTCCACCGAGACAAGCTGCTAAA